>NW_021320118.1:956144-1130408 GCF_001605985.2 Dendrobium catenatum | reverse complement strand
AGTGAGATGTTTCATATTTCACGAACGAGGGTCTCGAAACAGTACGTCTTGCCGACAGCTTGTCCCCGTGCATTTGTTCATGTTAGATATTGGTCATAGATTTAAGTTGTTTAGGTTTCTTGTATGATATGACCAATAATGTAGCTTTTAGTGTTGCTTTTGTGCCTATATATAGATGCCTTATAGGTTGTAATAGGGGTGGCCAAGAAATAAATTTTTTTGAATTTGGCTCTCTCCCTCTCCTGTTCCCTCCCACAAGAAACTAAAGAGGAAGTGCTTCTTCCTCTAGAGTAAGATTCTACACTTCCCTTCTTCCTTCTTCAATCGGGCAGTGTCGTAGTGAGCAGTCCGTCCTTGAATCCTAGAAGGTAGGATCTAGCATTGCATTGATTTGGATTTCCTTTGTTGTTTTCAGTTTTTATGTATCAAATTTTTTCCTTGTATTTTTTGTTGAGGTTTAAAGAAAAATGTTGGCCATATTTGGGTCGTGATCTTTCCCATCTATAAGATAATTGTGTTTCTGTTTTCTGGTGAGGTATGATATCAACACCATTATTAACTTGAGGACTCTAAAGAATCTCATTTTGATGAGTTCGCTTAGAACATTGGGCCTTAATATAATTGCTTGCCTCATTAGATTGACTCAAAAGGACACATGAATACAATTTTATCATCATTATAATGCTCTTTTTACCATCATAATTATTTAGGTAACATATCAATATGAAATAAGCTAAGAATTTTGAATTGAGTAAAATGCTTTTAGTTTTTTTAATGTTTAGGACTGCTAGGAATCATCGTGCACCCTTGGACAAATTTTTATTTAATGTCATAATTGTCTTTATGCTTCAAATGAATTCTACATATTTTAGGTAATTCAACTTTGCACAAAGATTATGGAAAAATATTTTAAGAAGGCATCACAACCTTGTATAACAACACCAATGGAGGATTAAAAAATGAATGATCATGATGAACAAAATAAAAAAGGAAATCAAACAAATGATGAATCGTAAAAAAGCAGGGAACCAAAGAATCTTCAATCAAATCCTAGATTGCGTATTCCTATTTTTGATTTTATTTTTAACATTCGTGATCAAATTCGAAGATCATATTTGCAAAATGGTTATTATCAGCCTCACAATCATGACTTTCCAAAAAGTAAGTTTAGAATCAAAGATAAACTTTTCAATCTGAGATGGTTTGATAGATACTTTAGTTGGTTATAGTATACTATTCAGAAGGATAAGACATACTGTTTGTATTGCTAACTTTTTGGGGTAAAAGGAATAGGAAAAGAAGAATATGAAGCATTTCGCAGAAATGTATTCTCGAATTGAAAAAAATCTAATAGGTTTGATCTTTAAATAGGAGGACCTAGTAGTGCTCATAATAATACAATGTTAAATTATAATAATTTAATGAAACAATATCAACATATTAACTTTGTCTTGCAGATGCATTCTGATCGAGTTACAAATACATATCGTGTGCATTCAACAAAGAAAATTTAATTAGAATGACAAATTTATATCCAAACGATTTCACTATTTCAGATTTGATAATTCTTGATAATCAGTTAGAAACTTATATTATGAATATGCAGTTTGATATTCAATTTTCATTGTTGAAAGATATATGAAGTCTTGCTGAGAAAATGATTCAAAGCAAGAAGGAAATGTCATATCCCATTGTTTTTAGGCTATTGAAGCTGGCATTAGTACTACATGTGAGTTGAAAGAGCATTTTCTACAATGACTATCATAAAAGGTTGACTACGCAATCGAATTGAAGATCTGTGGATGAATGATACTTTAATCGCATATATTGAAAAATAAATTTTAGATTATATTGACAATGATGTTATTATTCAATTTTTTCAAAATATATAGAATAGACTTATAAATTGTAAGTGTACTTTGTCTTATATTTAGTGGGTTTAAATAAAAAAAATCTAAAACTGTCAATATCTGTCCCAAGCAAGGATGAAAAAAAGTTTAGGGGATTAAAAAATAAACAGTTTGGCCCCCTCTACAAATTTTTTTTGGCTCTACCACTGCTTAGAGCTGAATTCTCCCAAGATGAATGTTGTTGAAGTTTAATAAATTTTATAGTTATAAATTACATTACGTGATATATTTTTATTTTCTTAATAAAACACTAATTTATGTGGCGTTTTATAAAAGTATCACATAGATTAGCTTTTTTTTAAAGAAAATATCAAGTAATTTGATATTTTTGTTCTTTTTAAAATTTTTAATAATCACTCTCTTTTTACTGAATTAATTTATAATTAGACGCCTTTTTTTAAACTTTACCTAAAAATATTCAAATTGAGTTTTTTTTTTTTTTTAAATATTGGTTAAATCGGATGTATCTACTACAAAATAATGTGGAATTTAAATTTACGGTACATGTGAACGATTTAAAGGCTTATATATTTTTCTTCTCTTTTTTTAAAAAAAAAAATATTTTTTAATATATATCCCTCCTATTTTTTATAATTATTATTTCAATATATGTCCCTTGTCTTTTTTTTTTTTAATTATTTTTAATATATGCCCCTTTTCTTGATATAATAGCAGGCTGAAAATTTGTAAGCTCAGTTCCTTTTTTTCCTTTTCATTCCAGACCTCCATTTTTTTCGAGATTCTAAGATTTCATTTTTGACAGTTTTTTTATCATTTTTTAAACAGTTTTTTTAATAAAAAAATTGTTCCAAGCCAAACCTAAATTTAGAAAAATAAAATTGCAATTTTTAATTTCAAGATTTGCAAACCATTCAAAGATTCCGTCCCAGCTAACATTCTCACCTTCTGGATTCCAGACAAAAGCCGAGCAGTTCGCTGTTCAGCTTCCTTCTACTGTATATTTCTCTTTTCTAAATTTGAAACAGCGTGTATCTATCGCTAATTGTGAAGCCGTCACACGTACAGAGAGAGGGAGAGTCGGAGAGAGATGGCGCCAGTAACATTCCTACCGACGGCTGTGACGGAGGAGAAGACGCTTATAGAGAGCTTTGTACGGGATGAGGACGAGCGGCCGAAGGTGCCCTACAACAAGTTCAGCCATGAGATTCCGGTGATCACGCTACAGGGGATCGATGCAGAGGGGGGAGATGGAGGTCGGAGGTCGGATATTCTCCGTCAAATTGTGGCGGCGTGTGAGGACTGGGGCATCTTTCAGATCGTCGATCACGACGTGGACGCCGGGCTCATGGCTGACATGACCCGCCTAGCCCATGAGTTCTTCGCGCTGCCGCCGGATGAGAAGCTCCGTTTCGATATGTCCGGCGGGAAGAAGGGCGGCTTCATCGTTTCCAGCCATCTCTAGGTATGGCTTAGGGCATCTCCAACCGAAAACTTCATTTTTCACGGCAAAGTAACGCAAAACTCCAAAATGGCACAGTGATGCTCCAATCGAACGCCATTTTAGATGTTTTTGAGAAGGTAACGATCGCTCTCCCTTTCGCGCGTTTTTCAATATTGGCGTCGCACTGTTCACCTGCGATTAAATGGCAGAAATTTTCGCATTCGGTTGGAACGACGGAACGACTTCATACACTCGTTTAGCGTTCAGTTGGAGATGCCCTTAGTTAGCCAGTTGGCCCTATTTTTTCCATGTTTTTTCTTTGTTGTTTTGCATGACAAATTTAATACTGCTATCCGATCATTGTCGTCGGATTGCCGTTGCCCCAATATCGCCAATTGGTGCAATATTCGTCCTAAGAAATTCATGAAATTTCCGTTGATTATCATTAATTTTAATTGATTAGTAACTATATATAAGTCTCAAAGTATTTAAGAGAGCTTTGAATAAGTCAAGAAGTGGATTGGAGAATTGAAATTCTAAGTCATCAAAACTGTATTGTGAGCATCTCAGTGTTGGGATTAGCAACGCCACAGCATTGTGTGATTAAAAAAAAAAAGGTAAAGGAAATTGAGTGTCAGATGCAATGCCAGGAGACGCGGCCTCAGCACTCGGGCTTGAATGACATGATTCTGGAAGAATCTAGAAGATTCTCTAGAATCGCTAGAGAGTTGAACGTACGGCTTTGCAATATGTTAGATTCTAGCCCTACTTATTGAAAACAGGTGAAAAGATTATGTGACACTGTTATGTTCTAATTATGATCTCACTTGTCACATATAGGTGTGGGAGGTTAAAGAGAGGCATTAGTGAAAGTTCAATTATAAGCAAGTATCGAGATGTGTTCATTTTAATCATTGTATTACATACATATAAATGAATATAGTATGTGATGTTATGAATTGAGTATTTAGTAATTCATGAATTTTAGTATAAACTTATATGAAATATGAAAGTCAAGTATAAGTAAACTTCTGATAGAAAGTGTTTTGTGATGTATCTGGAAAACTTCTATAATAGTGATTCTGTAAGTAGTAATGACCTCAGGCATACATTAAAACTACAAAAAAACAATTTCTACTAATACCATATTTACTCTTTACATTTATTTAATTTCATTGAGATTTAAATTGATATATATCTATAATGGGTTAGAGTAAGAAGTCTATTGTGCTAGTTGTACCCATTATTTGCTTTCTGATATTTCAGAGAAAGGAAAATGTCCAGCAAAGTAGATCAATAAGGCGTAGAAGCTAGATCTTCTGAGTCTAAATGTAAAATACCATTTTGTAACCCAACATTTAATCATTTTGATGTATAGACTATCTTGATCCTGATTAATATATATATAAATTTTGATTAAATGAAGTATATTTGTACTGCTTTATTATTTAGATTTGGTTATTAATTTTTGTTAATTGTTTAGTAATTATAGGTTTTAATTGAATTTCAATCCTTCTATTATGCCCTAGGTCATCAAAAAGTAGTATAAGAGTAACAATTTGAAAGGATAGGATTGTAATCAAAGTTATAAGAAATGATTTGTATCAGTAAGAGGAAGAAGTAGGGAGTTTAGCCTAAGCATTTTATTTTTTGGTGTGTTTTAAGATATACGTAAGAATTTTTGGGTAGACATGTAAATCACATTTTATAACTGTTCGGCAATATGGCCGAGAGACAATGCAGGGTGAAGTAGTCCAAGATTGGAGGGAGATCGTCACCTACTTCTCCTACCCAATCCACGCCCGCGACTACACGCGCTGGCCGGACAAGCCCGAGGGGTGGCGAGCTGTCGTTGAAGAGTACAGCGCCAAGCTAATGGAGCTGGCCGGCAATCTCCTCAGCGTGCTCTCAGAGGCCATGGGCCTTGACCGTGAAGCGCTCACCCAAGCCTGCATCGAAATGGACCAGAAATTGGTCGTTAATTTCTACCCAAAGTGCCCGCAACCTGATCTCACGCTAGGCCTCAAGCGCCACACCGACCCCGGCACCATCACCCTCCTGCTTCAAGACCAAGTCGGCGGTCTCCAGGCCACTAAGGACGGCGGCGCAACCTGGATCACCGTTCAGCCAGTGCAAAATGCCTTCGTTGTTAACCTCGGCGACCACGGTCATGTAAGTATCTCACGCTTATATTATTTTAAAATTTTGATTGAACCATTTGTCGAACACTTAGTGTGCGTATGTGAATTTGCAGTACTTGAGCAACGGTCGCTTCAAGAACGTGGACCACCAGGCGGTGGTGAACTCAAACTGCAGCCGGCTTTCGATCGCGACGTTTCAGAACCCAGCGCCGGACGCCGTAGTTTATCCTCTCGCGGTGAGGGAAGGGGAGAGGCCGGTGATGGAGGAGGCCATCACATTTGCGGAGATGTATAGGAGGAAGATGAGCCGAGGCCTGGAGCTCGACAGGTTGAAGAAGTTGGCCAAGATGGAAAACAAGCAGGAGGGAGCAGCAGGACAAAATGCTTAGACCATTGGCGCGGCTGCAACGAAGCCGAAGGGCTTAAATGAAATTCTAGCTTAAATTAATACCATTTGCCTTAGGATTCAAGTGCTTTCACCCATAGATATGTAAGCGTCATGCACGAATCTCAAAGACATTGCTAGTTGCTATCCATCGAAGTCGAATGAATGCTCTATATTTATTTATGTGTTGTGGTATTTGTCATTTGTTTGCCTTGAATAAAAGCGTGTGGTATTTGACTTAATGAGCAGTTTAGCCAGGGCCGCAAACGAACTGAGCCGAGCTGAGTACGTGAGTGTTCATGTTTGTGTTCATTTAATAACAGCTTGTTCAAGTTTGGTTCATGTTTGTTCGAGCTTTATTGTTTGTGTTCATGTTTGGTTCATTTAAATTAATGAGTGTTCATGTTCAATTCATTTTCATTCGTTTAGTGCTTATCGAACTTGTTTGCGAACATATTTAACGAATTTTTTTAACTATCAAACAAATACGTTCATTGAACATATCTTTGAACAAACACATTTATAATAAAAACAATTGTCTATGTAACAAAGGGAATGATTATTTATATTTATTAATTTTATAGTCAAATATTAATTATTTTTATCTAGCTTATTCACGTGTTCAAAATCGACACAAATCAAGCTTTTATCGAGCTTCTTATCGAGCTTAATGTCGAGCTTGTTCACGAACTTCAAATGATATTATTCGCGAACATAAATGAGTTGAACGCATTAGTGTTCAAGTTTGTTTATTTAAGAATCGAGTATTTAAAATATTGTTCGAGTTTGTTTGTTTAGCTAATTAAACGATCACAAACGAGCTTTAATCGAACCGAACAACGAGTAGCTCGTCAAACGTTTGATTCGCTTGTAGCCCTAAGTTTTGGTCAGCATTAATGCAACATCCTAAGCTATGGCCATTTTAAGTTCAGCAAGTATTAAAAGCATCGTACTACAACAATAACAGTTGGTAGGCTCCTAAGCACAAAGCTGACAATTTTTTCTTTTAAATATTAAATATTATTAATCCTATTAGCTCATACAACAACAACAACAACACTTTGTCTCACTAAGTGAAGTGGGCTACATGAATTTTTTTCTTCATTGTGTCATGTTAAAAATCAATTTCTTGTTTAAATATAATAAAGAAGGATCATTTCTAATATTTTATGACCAAGTCTTTTTAGATGTATCTCTATCTTTCTTAACATAAATCAAATCCAATACCTCTATTTTCTAACCAGGTCATCGGAAGGCTGACATTTTATATGACCAAACCATCTAAGAAGACTCTCTAATCTTATCTTCTATTAGCACTACTCCAACCTTTTCACAAATCCTATGAGCTCATGATGTGATAAATTTATTTTGTTGATAATAAATATATAATTAAAGGTGTAATTTTTTTAATTAATAGGAATTTTATTATATATATAGATGGTTTTTAATTAATCCATTTTAATATATATATATATATATATATATATATATATATAAGTTTGGATGTTCTCCAACAAGTTATGTATTTATGAGTTTTTAGTCATTTGATGCACCTCATAAGGCACAAATCTAGCATAAGTTTGGCCCCTTATTTAAATTTTCGATCAAGATTTATAAGGTTCTTATGGATGATCTGATTCATGATTATTATTAAAAATCTTTTAATCAAGTTTAGTAAACATCTCCTTTGATTGATTATATCATGATCCATGATAATCTAAGATGATAGAACCATGCAAGTTTTGATCGAGTCTCCAACAAAAAGATTTAAATTAACGATCGTATATTAGCTTTTGTCATTATTTAAATTAGTGATACTAAATTAAGTATTATAGTGTCTACAAACCAGCATTAATTAGAAGTTCTTTTTCAAGACTGAGATGGATAATTAATCAATGGGGCATGCATGTATAAAATATCTCAAACAATCTAATAAGGTATTCTTTGATCAGTGAAATCTTTCTATATAGCTTATTTATGATCTAGTATATATTCTAAAAAACAACCTAAAATCATTCATATATGTATTAAAAGCGTTGAATGAAAAAATTTTAAAGCCCGCACACCCTCTCCCTTCTTATTTGATTGTAGTAGTGGGATGCATGTAAAATCGATTTTTTCATGTTTTTATGGTTCAAATGAGTTGAAATATATGAATGATTAAGTGCGAATGAAGATAGATAATCACTATCTAAGAAAATCATTTGTAATGAATCCTAAGTTGATAAGCACCAACCTTTAAAAAATGTAGTATGAATGAATATTGAGTTTAGTAGGCATAAATCTTCAAATTAATACTAAATTTTATTCTAGGTAATTTAGGCTTCACCATTAACAACAATGTTCTTATACTAACGTTGACAAAAGAGTACCATTATGCTCTTCGTACCATTGCAGACTATCTTTTGAACAAAGACATGCTTATTAATGTGTATGTGAAAAATGCGAGGATTGATAAATGAGTTTTTTTTTTCTTAAACATGTGTATTCATTCTTAAATTTTGTTATGAGCTAGAACATTTATAGTAGTAGATAATGATTTGATATATTAGCTTTGTACGAAAATCTATTACTAGCATAAAGATGGTTTTAAGGGACATAATGTTTTACACGAAAAATTAGGAAATAAAAAATGCCTGAGGTCTACTTTAAATGAAATGATTTAGTTAGTGTTGGTTATAAATGATGCCATTCCTCATCATGGGATAATGTGATGTAGATTGTAGTTGACATATATTATTCATGATGGAATAAATGGTGAAAGTTTTGGTGGGAATGATGATGAGTAAACAACACAATGATGAAACAAGCAAGAAAGTAAAAGCAATAGAAAAGTAAACGACATTGGGATTTAACGTGAAAAAAAATTCAAAATAAGGAAAGGACAATGGAGCCACACCAAGAAATTCATCATGAAAATTGGGAGAAATAAGTACAGATATCTCTTCTCTCTCACTGTCTCCTAACTACTTCTCTTCTCACATGCACCGCTCTCAATGTCTACATACATAAAATACAAGAGTAAGTCAAGTAAAATAACCCCAATCGATGCAACCCTTCAGAAAAACGAGAAAGAAAACTGTCCAGTCTGTCTCGCAAAGCCAGTTTATTGCGTTTTGCAATGCTCAAGCCTTATTATTGCACCACTTCAACATTGTATCTATACCGCTGCGACGCTATGCTCTCCGAGACAACATAACAAAATGATTGATCAACACAATCATATTCCATACATAAAAAGTTTGAGGAGTCTCGAGACATTGGAGTTTTTTTTAAGAGATTAATTATGGTATATATAGTCATTTTTCTTTGATAAGAGGAGGCTAAAGACCAAAAAGTTTAATATAATATTGGGGTTGAAATTGGGAATTAGAGTTAATGTCATCATTGTGCATTGACTTTATTAGTGATGTCGTGCATTGGTGTGTTGTGAATATTATTAATCATTTTTGTCCTAAAAATTAATATATTAGAGAAAGTACTTTATCCAAAAAAAAAAAAAATCATTTTTGCTCTAATTTTATCACTTGAGCATGCTTGCCCATCCCACCATCCGAATTACTCTCACTTCTTAGTTCGCAACCGCGTTTGAGAACTCCTCTTCCCAATTGCATTCGACATTACCACCTTCGTTTTCGCAGCCCTCTCACAACCTTCTTCTTCGTAGTTACAGCCCTTGTCTTCGCGGCCTTCTCCCTGCCTCCATCTTCGAATTTTTGCAGATGCAGCCTTCGGCCTTAAGCTGGTTTGAAGAGGTCGCCATTCTCGCAGGCCGCATGTTTTATCTTCGCAGAATCGTAATCGCTGCCTTCAGTACTTGTTCTCGTATTGAAGGCAACTTTTATCTAGGGATTATTTTGATGTTTTGGCACCTCCCTAGTCCCTACTACTCCACTTGCTCTATTTTTTGCTTCTATTTTTTTCTTATCTGCATATGGAAAAATTTCTAATGAACCGTTTGTTCACTCTTAGGGTCTGTTTTGCAACAAGTGGGATATAACTTTAATTGGATTTGGTAAATCTCGAGGGTAATAAATCCTGAAAAATTATTTGGTATGATAAATATTAAATCCTCTTAAATCCTAAAAAAATTAGTTGGTAATATATTTTAGAATTTATGACATTTAAGGATTTAAATGTGAAGAAGATAATTATAAATTTAAGATAATTGCATACAACATAAAAATACAACTTAAATTCATATAATATAATTGAAAAATCAATAAAGAGCACATGCCAAACTAATATTGATTAGTTAATTATTTTTTTGAAAATATAAATGATTTCAATGATACTTATAATAATGATTTAATTAATTAATTAAAGATTAAACTAATCTAATTACAATTATCCTACTAATAGGTATAATAACCAATAAATTACAAATATAAATTAAACTAATTTAATGATAATTATACTACTAATTATTCAATTAAATTAAATTAGATTATTTAATTATACTACTAAAAATACTACTAATTATTTAATTAATCTAATTAATTATTAATATGTAAATTATGTTATATGATTTGTAAATTATTAATGATAATTATACAACTAATTATTCAATTTAACTAATATAATGATTATTTTTAAAGAAGTTTGTATAAACTACTACTATCATCAACTCGAGAACATCGAGAACAATGGTGAGGATGATATAACCAAATTAGATCGCGTTTGAGCTGTTGGAGCCATGTCGTTTAGATCAATGGTTTGGATGACATCAAACAGACGATGGAGATGACGAAGCCTCTCCCACAGTTCTAATGATAGATAGAGTGACATTATCTGAGCCCTTGTTTATAAAACATGGGATATCAACAACTTGGATCATTTCTTTTCCAAGCATTAGGGTTGAGAAACCCTAGTCACTCAATCAAATGGGCTAAAATTTGAAACAGAGCCCGCTCAAGAATAGATCAAGAGTAGGGTGGTTTTTATATAGCTTAATATGTAGCGTATAAAAGTTATTTAAATAGTTAGATGCCAATGAGGAGTTTGATAAATACCTTAATAGAAAGCTTTCTCATAGGCTGTTTGTGGATATTCTTGGCCCTTGAATCTTCTAGCACAAGTTTGCTGAAGGGTCAAGGGCTGAGGAAATTTTGATTGCAAATGAATTGAGTAGGACCGAAATGGCCTTGAATTGTCGGAATCTGTCCGTCGGCGACATTTGATTGGTGGATTTTTACTAATTATAATATTATTTATTAAATTACTTGCTATATGTTAATCTAATAAGTATTGGATATCTAATTATATTAATAAGTATATAATTAATAAGTTAATTATTAATATTTTTAATTATATTACTTTTTTTTTTTTGGACATTTAGGCCATTTAAGGCAAACTCACACACACAACGCAAATACATAAACTCGAATCCTGAACCTCTTAGTTGGAACTCAACCAATAAGTCAAGGAGAGTTGTGTAATTATATTACTTAAGTTAATCAATAATAACTTAGCGGCGTGTAGGGTTTGCCTTACATCTTCTCTTTTCGTCGTTGCTGTTCGGCTTCGTTGCTGCAGATTGCACGAGTCATTGCTTCGGCTCCTTCGTTGCTGTTCGACTTCTCTCCTTCGACGACTTTCCCTTCTTGTCGGATCGGAAGTTACCACATTTTGATCGGAAGCAACGGGAGCTCGCTGGCTGAAGGTAACTTTCTGTCTTTCTCCCTTTCGATCGCTTCTTCGACCAAAATTCCGTAAATCCGCCGAGCTAGAGGATTTAGTAAATCCGGGATTTACGGAAAAAAGAGGGAAACGGAGGGTTTATTCCGCCGTGAGATTTACGGGGCGATCAAATCCCGTTTGGCAGGATTTGGCATAAATCCTGCTCAAATCTTGCATATTCCGTTGTGGTTAATTTGTTGATTGAAAGTTCCTAATTATAAGTTCAATTCATCATTTTAGGTTGGAAGTAGCAACATTATAAATTTCAAACTACTATTTTGTTAAGATAATTTTAATGTGTTTGATTGTAAGTTTATTTTAGAACATTTTGTGTGGAACTGAAATTCTTATATTTATCAGGTTCTTATAAATTATTGTTGATTTTTAACTACAACCAAGCAAAGCTTGAGAGCTAGGAATTTTCATCATATTGTGAAGTATGTTTTCGGTTTACAAAACAACCAAAAATGCCCTTATTCCGAATGCAGTCTTATCAGAATTTGGTATCACTGGTGCTTAAAGTATCTATTATAACAATGCAAGTGAAGGGGAAAAAGATGTTTGAGAAGTTTGGTTATATTTTTGCTGTTTGGTTACAAGTAGGATTTGGTTATATAGGGAGAATTGTGAGAGTATTACATGTTGAATATAAAATAGTGAAAAGAAATTTAGGTACTTTAGGCATGCACAATAAAGATTACAACATGCATCAATAAGGCATGCACATAAAGATCTTCCAGACATAATCAAATTTCTTCTTATTGCATATCACTAAAAATTACAAACACAGGTAGGCATAAAGGTTTTCAATAATCATTACTGCCTCTAAAAAAACCATTCTCTAATAATCATGCAAAATATAACAAAGCTAAGTAACCCAAAAACATTCTCGGATATACCATCAAACTTTTAGCAAGAGACAAAAAATCTTGCTATTATTGCATTGATGATTAGGGAATTAGGTGCAACAACATAGCTTCAAGAGTAATGAGCAAGCACAAGGAATGATGGTTGAAATGGAGAAATGCATTGGGCCTGTTGTGTGATAGAAAAGTACCCCTCAAACTTAAGAGAGTCATCTTAGATGGTTTGGGTCACATAAAACGTCGGCCATCCGATGACCCGATTGGGAGAGTAGATGTATTAGATTTGACTTATGTTAAGAAAGTTGAGGTAGATCTAAAAAGACTTGGTTAGAAAGTATTATAAATAATAGATTTTATTAGATTTAAATGTGATATTGACTCTTAAAAGGACACAATAGAAAAAAATGATTCATGTAGCCGACTCTAAATAGTGCGATTAAGGCTTGATATTGTTGTTATATTCATAATTCTAAGATTTTAACTAACCTAATAACTTTCAAATAAGTATATTCTTATTAGGAATTGGAGTAAATATGCTATCATTTTTTAAGTGGTTAGAAACCTATACCAAAATTTAATTAGGTGGGCAAAGCCAATGGATATATATTGTTGGCATAAGACCAACAACGACATCAACAAGCCTTTGTCCCACTAGGTCGGCTACATGAATCCTTTTTCTCCATTGTGGGCATAAGACCAAATACATATATTAATTCTACATTGGATATAGAGAAATTCATTAGTGCTACGTCTGCTGAGATTGATGCCCGAGGCTTTTAGTTTTAAATTTAAGTATACCACTTAAGTAAAGGCTCTCTAGAAAACATACTTTGTCTTCTCAACACTCGGCTCGATTAGGTATTGCAAGCTTCAATTTATTTTGCGTTTTTATAAATCCAATCCATACAAAAAAGATAAACCGAACCAAAATTCTAGAGGACTCATATAGCCGACCCCACGTTGTGGGTTTAAGGTTTGATGTTGTTGTTGTTGTAGTATTCTTAATTCTAAGATTTTAGCTGACCTATTAACCTTCAAATAAGTATATTCTTGTTAGGAATTGGATTAAATATGCTCTCTCTTTTTGAAAGGTTAGAAATCTATACCATACTTTAATTAGGTGGGCACAAGCCAATGCATATATATTGTGGGCATAAGACCAAATACATATATTAAATCTATATTGGATATGGAGAAATTCATTATAGCTACGTCTGTTGAGATTGATATCTGAGACTTTTTTTGTTTTAAATCTGAGTATACTGCTTGAGCAAAGGCCCTTTAGTAAATATATTGTCTTTTCAACACTCTTATGACTTGATTAGGTCTTGCAAGCTTCAATTTATTTTGCATTTTTATAAATCTAGTCTTTCAAGAAAATAAAAGTGTTGACACAAAAAAAGTTGAACAAGTTAGATGAACTAAAATTTTGCATTTCCTCTCCCCCCCCCCCTAAGTGTTGACACAAAAAAAGTTGAACAAGTTAGATGAACTGAAATTTTGCATTTCCTCTTCCCCCCCAATACACACACCCAAAAAAAAGTAAAAATGTCGCTTTAGATTGTTTTATTACCAAGGAATGACATTTTTCTTTATTCGTGCTTGTTTTTACAATTTTATTCATCATAGGGAACTTAAAGTTAAAGGTTCAAATTATTACTTAATGATTCCTTAGTTATCTCTTTCCATTCTTCTTCTTGTGTATTAACCTGTCCTTTTTAATTGGCACAACTTTCATTAGTGCATGCGAGGGTGGTGGTTTGCATCGCATGCTTACACAGGATCTCGTTTGTGCTCGTTTATGCGAGCTCATTTGTTGAATATTGGACCCCTTGTAGAACAAAATGATTGTGTTTATAACTTCCCATATTTACTTAGGTTGCAGCCCAAACATGCACGCTTGGATTGGATGCCACCCATATTTGCATCTTTGGTGGGATGCAAACCATGCATGATTTCTAGGGTTAGATACATCAATTTTTTTCCTGATCAAATAAGTCCCTTCAATGTTGATGGTTTTATTATCATGCTTTGTGCTCTCTTTAGCTTTAAAGGTCAAAAAAAGGCCTCCTGAGCCAAGAAGAAATTTAAAATTAACATTTCGTTGGTTAGTTAGGTAAGGGATCTCACATGAGATTGAGATTGTGTGATTTCACATGTGATATATGATAGGAAGTGATGCAGAATTTGTGAAATATCTTGGCTGAATTTACAATTTCAGTAAAATAGAAATCGGTAACAAGTAAACGAAGAAGAAGAACATTCAAGAATACATTTTATTGGATTATATATGAAAGAAAAGACAAACAAGATGGTTACGCCAGCCCAGGAGGGGCCGGCTGGACCGGTCCAACCAGGACCGGTCTGGTTCTACACCCGGCGGCCCAGAAGCCAAGCGGAACCAGGAAGAGGGGGGGCGGAAGCTTTGGTGGGCCCATGCATGAGTTAAACACATTGTTTGGAGAGAAATTTTGAATTAGAAGGGTTTTTAGGGAATTTGTATCCCTCCTTTAGCTCTAATTAGAGAGTAATGATAGAAATAGGTTTTGATCTTGAATTTGAATTGGATTGGAGATCTAGAGTTCTTGTCTTTTGGGCTCTTGACGTTGCCGGAGATTTGGAGACTTGATCTTCCTCTCAAATTGAAGAACAATTATATCGTTGTTATTTTATTTCATTCTCTAGTGGAATACAAGTCTTGCATTGAGTTTTCTCTCATATTTCCCTGGATTTGTGCTGTGTTTTTCTGCTGTAAACAGCATTTTGCTGCTGTGGACAGCAGTATTTCCGCTGTTTGATCACCGATTTGGGTTGGGGTTGCTTGCGAACTCAAGTATTACCTTAGGGTTACTTGCGAACTCAAGTATTTCCTATCAAATTGGTATCAGAGCATCGATTTGGGACCGTCGGCGGTTGAAATCCTGAAATTTCAACGGAAATTTTTTTTATCGGAAGAAGATCTTTGTGATTCTTGGGAAGATAGATGGCTGGAAAGAATGTAGAAGTACCGGAAGGCGAGATCGGTTAACTAAAATCAGATTTGAAGGATTTTTTTTTTTATTTTCAAAACCAAATCACCTCCAATATTGAAAGAATAGAAGGAAAATTCACAGTGATGGAAAAGATGTTGAAGAAACTGCTGGAGTTGAAGACCAATCCTACGACGTCGGAAGCAAGAGAGACCACCGGAGGCCATGGCGTAGGAGGAAAACCGAACCCGTTTAGGGGTAGGAGAAATCCGGAAGTGGAGATCATTGAGGGAGAGGACGACATGCCACCTCTAGAGCCACTCTTTGGAGAGGAGATGAGTTTGAGAAATGACCGGAGGGGGGACTGATTTCGCCAGGAGAAGGTAAGAATTTCATCGCCGAGGCGCTGATTTTGAAGGGAGAAGAAGTGAATACGATGAAGGGTTCGGGATTTATCATCGGAGGGAAGATCATGACAGTTGACGAGCACCTCCTTTTCGAGGAATGGGAGGTTATGGAGGATTCAATGGACACGTGGGAGACTCATGGGTGAGGAAGCTGAAGATGCCTGCCTTTGAGGGTGAAGACGGCCATGGCTGGATCTACAAGGTGGAGCGTTACTTTGCTGTTATCGGGTTAACATAGGAAGAGAAGCTAACAGCAGCGGGATTGTGTTTGGAAGGAAAAGCCTTGGCATGGTATCAGTGGCGTGACAGGAGGGAGCCCATCCGGAGCTGGAGAGATGTCAAAGATTGCTTATTAGAGCGTTTTTGAGCCGATGGGGGAGGAGACTTACACGAACAATTCTTTTCCCTGACTCAGGAAGGGACTGTGGCAGATTACCGGGACAAGTTTGTGTATTTGGCTAGCAGATTGTATCATATTTCAAAGTCAGCCCTAGAAGGGAACTTCATGAAGGGGCTTAAACCTGAGATACGAATAACAATCAGGGTGTTGGAGCAGAGGAACTTAGGGAAGACTATGGAGCTGTCGCAGTTGGTGGAAGATCAAAAGAAATCATAAAGAGGAGCTCGAGGGAACTATTCAGGGGGATCATACAAGATGACTTTCACTTTCTTACCATCAAAAGGGGCAGCGACAGGGAGTCTGAAGGAAGCGCCAAATGAGAAAATTGGAGGGGGAAATGTGGGACAATTCAAAAAGCTGACATAGAAGGAGATGCAGGATAAGAGGCAAAGGGGTTGTGCTTCAGATGTGATGAGAAGTACATGTCGGGGCATAGGTGCAACCTTGTCTGTGAAGACGAGGAAGACGAGGAGGGAGGTGGGAGTAGATCTGAAGAGGAGGAGAAGTTGCACCTGGATGTGACAGAAGTCTCTCTGAACTCTGTAGTGGGATTCACTCCGAGTCACACTATGAAAATGAAAGGAGAGATAGTTGACTGTGAGGTGGTGGTGTTGATTGACAGTGGGGCAACCCACAATTTCATTTTCACCCAGATCGTTGAGCGGTTAGAGATGAAGTTAGTGGATACAGGAGCCTATGGGGTGATGATGGGCATGGGAAAGGTGGAAATGGGTAGAGGAGTTTGTAGAGGGGTAGTGCTGAAGATTCAGGGGATCCAGGTGAGGGAGGACTTCCTTCCCTTAGAATTGGGGAGTACTGACGTCATCCTAGGGATGAAGTGGCTACAAACATTGGGGGAGACCAAGATCAATTGGGGGACATTGAGGATGTAACTGGTGATAGGAGGAAGAAGGAGGACGATTCAGGGTGATGCTGGGCTGATCAAGGTTGAGATATCTCTCAAATCTATGATCAAATCTATACAGGAGGTGGGAGGTGGATATCTGGTGGAGCTGCAGCGCTTGGAGAGGGTTAGTGTGGGGGATGAGGGAGATATTCCACTAGTAGTGCAACCGCTCATACAGTAGTTCAGGGAAGTGTTCTAGCCACCTTAGGGCTTACCACCACCCAGAGAGCAGGAGTATGCAATCCTTCTGAAGGATGGGGTGTCACCAATTAGTGTTCGACCTTACCGCTACCCCCAGATTCAAAAAGATGAAATCGAGAAGGGTGTTTAGGAAATTTGTATCCCTCCTTTTTAGCCTTAATTAGGGAGTAATGATAGAATTAGGTTTTGATCTTGAATTTGAATTGGATTGGAGATCTAGAGTTCTTGTCTTTTGGGCTCTTGGCGTTGCCTGAGATTTGGAGAGTTGTTCTTCTTCTCAAATTGAAGAACAATTGTATCGTTGTTATATTATTTCATTCTCTAGTGGAATACAAGTTTTGCATTGAGTTTTCTCTCAGATTTCCTTGAATTTGTGCTGTGTTTTTCTGCTGTAAACAGCATTTTGCTGCTGTGGACAGCAGTATTTCCGCTGTTTGATCACCGATTTGGGTTAGGGTTGCTTGCGAACTCAAGTATTACCTTAGGGTTACTTGCGAACTCAAGTATTTCCTATCAAAGACATACCCCTAGCATTAGGAAAATCTCCTACTTAAAGCAAACAATAAACGACAAATACCTAAACAACCCTCCCACAAATTCCCTCTCAAATCTGCCCTATTTCCTCAATTATTTATCTTCCAAATCAGTCCTTCCAAACCCTCCCACAATTTCTTAACTAATCAGCCCTTAAATATGCTCTCTTCAATTAGAAAATATTTCCTAATTAATCCCCACTAAATTAGCCCTCAAATATTCTATATTCAATTATGAAATATCTCATAATTAATTCCCTTTGATTAAGAACCTTTCTAAATAGCTTCCTCTTGATTAGAAAACTTCTTGATTCCCTCCCAATCAAATCAGTTGGTCCATTAATACTCCCCTGCCAAGGTGCTATTTTTTTCTCAAGGTGGAACAAACAAAACTGCTATTGAAGAACTTGACTAATAGCACTGGATTGAAAAATGGACTGACACTGGGTCGAACGATTCTTGCCTCAAGCATCTTCTTGATTAATCTCTCAATCTCTTTGTTCTGGATTTGGGGATGATGGTATAGATGAACACTGATAAGCGGGATTCATTCCTTCAAGATGATAACATACTCGCGTTCCCGCGAATGATTCTACCCTTGAACTTGTTGGAACACCCCTCGATATTATTGTAGTGGTGGTAGAATCATGTTTGATTCTTCTATCTTCTCCCCATTTTTTTCTCCTCCCAAATTGTACATCTCAGCTAAAAGTCCCACTCCTTCACCCTTTCCTCTCCTTGAAAGTTGCTCCAAAGGTGGCATCTCCTCTTCTTCCCCCAACGTTTTCTTCTCTTGATCTTTCACTCTCCTTATCAGATTAGAGTTTTCTCCACTCACTTGGTCTCTGGTAGCCATCTTTCTCATCATCTCCTCCATGATGTTGGACTTCTCATCGATCTTCTCATGGATGGCTGAAAATAGCTTTTTGATATTTGAAATCTTTTCTACACAATGTGATTTCAATTACTCGATGTCCCCTTCCAATACTTCTACTTTTTTTCCAGCCATGGATGCCCCGATCAAACAACGCTGATACCAATTTGATAGGAAGTTGATGCAGAACTTGTGAAATTGCTTGGCTGAATTTACAATTTCAGCAAAATAGAAATCGATAACAAGTAAACGAAAAAGCATAACACACAAGAACACTTTTTATTGGATTATATATAAAAGAAAAGACAAGATACAGTTAGATCTTCAATTGGAGAGGAAGATTGGCTCTTCCAAATCTCTAGACGCCTCTAGAGCCCAAAGCACTCTAAAAATACTACAATTTCAGCAAATAAGACATACCCCTAATCTTAGGAAAATGTCCTACTTAAAGCAACCAATAAATAATAAATACCCAAATAACCCTCCCCCCACTCTCTCCCAAATTTGCCATATTTCCTTATAATTATTTTTCCTCTAAATCAGCCTCCAAATCTGTCCAATTCAATTAGGCAACATGTGCTAATTAATCCCCTCCAAATCAGTCCCCAAATCAGCCTTCAAATTTGCACCCTTCAATTAAAAAATATTTTCTAAGTGATCCCCTCTAAATTAGCCCCCAAATATGCTATCTTCAAATAATGAACATCTCCTAATTAATTCCCTTTGATTAAGAACCTTTCTAAACAGCTCCCTTTTGATTAGGCAACTTATTAATTCCCTCCCAATCAAATCAGCCGGTCAGATCTCCGCGTCTCCTTGAGCAAAGGTTTTGTCCTTCTACACTCGCATTCAAAGTCTTCTAAAGTCTAAATTCTCAATGGGTTTGATTGTATTCATAAAGGCTCCTCCAAGTGCTCTTGCTAAGCTTAGACATTCGTAGGAATTGAGCGTGCCGTCTATGCATCCTACGTCTCGTTGTTAGATTAGGGATTTAATTTGAAAACTACTATTCGGTATTGTTTTATTTTTCTCAATTATCTTGATAGTTCAAATTCGGAGCATGTGATTTCGCCTATGCAATTGATCGCTTCATTTGTCTTAATCGTCGTTTGAAAATTGCTTATAATTTTGTTCTGAAATTATTTTAATTCAATAGTTGTGCAATGCTCAAATGAAACCATATCCATAACATCTAAGTAGTCCTGCATCACCATCACCCAATTTGATAGGAAGTGCATCTAGAGCTTGTGAAATTCCTTTGTTGAATTTACAATTTCAGCAAAACAGAAATCGGTAACAAGTAAGCGAAGAAGAATAACACTCAAGAACATTTTTTATTGGATTATATATGAAATAAAAGACAAGATACATTTGGATCTTCAATTGGAGAGGAAGATTTGGCTCTCCCAAATCTCTTGATGCCGCTAGTGCCCAAAGCACCCTAAAAACATTTACAATTTCAGCAATCAAGACATACCCATAACCCTGTAAAATTTCCTACTTAAAGCAAACAATAAACAACAAATACCCAAACAGCCCTCCCGCTAATTCCCTCGTAAAACTGTCTTATTTCTTTAATTGTTTCCCCTCCAAATCAGCCCCCAAATATGCCCTATTCAATTAGGCAACATCTCCTAATTAATCCCCTTCAAATCAGCCCTAAAATCTGCTCTCTTCAACTAAAAAATATTTCATAATTAATCCCCTCTAAATCAACCCCCAAATATGCTACCTTCAATTAGGAAACTTCTCCTAATTAATTTCCTTTGATTAAGAACCTTTTTATACAACTCCCTTTTGATTATAAAACTTCTTAATTCTCTCCCAATCAAATCAGCTAGTCCATTAATATACTGCGATCTGACATCCAATGTATCTTGTCTACTTCACCAAATTTGTTTTGTAAGTGCTTGATTTACTTTGTATATACTTTGTTGTAAATCAAATAAGTTCCAAGTCACTGCAACTACTTCTATTTCCCTTGTCACGATCAGTCTGCAATAGGAAATGGAATCTTCATGCCCATTGATTGCTGTAGTCTGATTTGGAAGAATGGAACCCATGGATTGCGAAAGTCTGTGCTACAAAATTGTTGCAGATTTAGTTGGAAAAGCTTTAGGTCTGCACATGTGCTGTTCTCAGCTGGCTGTTATTGCCGATCTACTTTATGGCTTACAATATCTATTCTTATAATTCAATTTCTAGACAGAGAAACATGAGTTATGATGTTTTCTTGTTAGATTCCATCGAAATTATGTATATATAGATGACTAACCTGCTCTGATTGATGTGAAGAAATATTCTTCATTTCTCTCCTAATTTATTCATCTGCAAAATTAGTAGCGGAATTGTTACAGGAAAATTAGAGGTTTTGAAAGTTTTATTTGGTATTGTGGATTTGTTTCCCTTCTAAAAGTTCTCACTATATTTTTTTTAAAAATATCAAGTGATCGGTTCATCTACAGTTATCTAGTTTGCAATGTGTAGTCTGATCGCTCTTACGATGACTTAAATCATAGAAATTCATACAAAAACTAATTAGAAATCATCATTAATGGATGATCTTCTGGGATAAATACTAATTAAGTTGAAATGTGATCATTGATTGTTACAATAATTAAATTGTCTGCTTGCAGTGTTTGAGGCATCCTTGGCTATGGCCAACGATTTTTTTTTATATTTCTCCCATTTCGTTTTTTTTTTAATCTAATGATTTCTTGTACTTTTTGTAAAGCAGAATGGTTTCTTTTCTCATACAGTCTTCAATGCAGTGATTTTGGATTTTTGATAAACAAAGATCATGAGGAAGTTAAAGTTTCACGAGAAGAAACTCCTTAAGAAGGTAAATTTCTTAGAATATAAAAGAGAAAGAGGGCATCGAGAAGCTTTTGTTACTCGTCGCTACCAGCTTGTTCAAAGAGATGATTATAAGAAGTAAGCACTCTTCTACTCTATAACTATAATGGGCGAGTTCATAGAATATTTTTCTCATTAAATTACTTTACAGGGTCAGGCTTGGTGCTTTTAAACGTCAAGGCTCAAATGTTCATTTTATTTATTTATTTTTTTACAGTACTCTTTTGTAAACTCATTTCTTTTTAAATTGATCTAGGTATTCAAGTATATGTAACATGGTACAAAAGCTTGTGCACTTTTTGAAGCAGATTGATCCTAGAGATCCATATCGTATTGAGATGACTGAAGCCCTCCTGGAAAAGCTGTAAGCTTGTTCTTAGCAATTATTAGCAATTATAATTTGCTTTCAAATTTGTTAGGATTTCCATATTCTTTGCACTATCACTTTCAATTGCTGAAGTGATACAGGATTCGTTTGAGACGGCTTCCTTACTGCTTCTTAAAGCAGTTTTTTAGTTAAAAAATTAAAATTTTTTACTTGAAAGCTGCTTTAAGAAGCAAAAAAGAAAGCTGTCCCAAATGAAGCCATAATTATCCCATATTGCTGCCTGCTGTCTTTTACTTCTCTTGCTGTTTTTATGCCGAATAATTGTTCTTCTGCTTAGGTTTTTTTTTGTGTTATTCTCTTTAATTTGCTAAGGCTTTTCTTGATAAATGATTTAATAAGAGAGAGTATTCTGGATGGGAGTCATGCCCAGGGCGCAAATGGGAAATCTCACTGGGTCAAGCTGACCAGTAATGATATTACCTTCTCCATCCATTTTAATAAATGCACTTTGGATTTCTTTTGTAAAATACACAGTTTAACTTAAATGAAAACCATGAATGAGTCATGCATCATTTTTCTATTCCTGGCCTCAGTGCATTTGAGAAACAAGTTAATATATTTATAAACTTTATATGGCTATCAATTGGTTTAATAGTTTGTTTTCAGTGGAGATGTCTTCCATTTTCCCACTTGACAACTTTTTGTATCTGTTACAAGCTAGAATGCATATACCTGTGCTAATTTGACTTTGTATATGTGCTACAGCTACAATATGGGTGTGATTTCAACAAAGAAGAGCTTGGTGAAGTGTGAGAAACTATCCGTGAGTTCATTTTGCAGGTGTGGAAATAATCATTATTATGATTCAGTTTTTTTTTTAAATCAGAAATATGATTTTGGAGACCTGCTGCCCAATTCTATTATGGTCTATATGCATAAATAGGCTTCCTTGGCTGAGGAATGCATTGTGGAATGTCTGATCGAGAAACTTATGCCTACCAATGTTTTACGCCTTCCATGATTGTACTTGTTTTTCTCTAGAGGATAGTATTGTGAAATCTTCTTAACATTCCAAGCTTGATTAAAGAAGCCTACCTTGGCATGCGACATGGCTAACAGTTCTAGTTTAGAATCTAATACCTTTCATGTCAACTTGTAGATCTGCCATTTACCCTAAATTCCAGTGTAAAGGTCATCCTTCGTTGGTTCCATTGTTTTTCTTTTTTAAATGCCCATACTTATTCGATAATTCATTCTTTCCCCTTCTCGTTTCCAAAAATGCAGCGTTATAGTCTGCAGATTCCATTTTAATTCTGTAATTAAAAAAAAAATTGAAATACAGATGCTACGTGTGTCTATTATGTGATTTTCTTAATTTTATTTGTCTAGCTTAAGAATGTTTGAAGATATACTTCGATAAAAAAGGTGTTATCCTGAGGATCTCAAGTTCCTGTATTTTACCTGAGTTTTGGTTGCGGAGATCCTTGCAATCTTCTGTGAGATAAAGTTTTATTACTTTTGCTAATTTAATATGTTTAGGCATTTGAGGCTTTTAGATTATATAATTATATATTACTGTTTTTAATTATTCTTGTCATACTTGTTTTTGATTTCTGAGACATGAATTCTTCTCTTCTTCTAGCATGAACTGTTGTTGGACTAGATTTCCTTTACATGGCACTAACTGACACGAAGATGTTCTTGATGCCAGCTTCATTTTATTGTTTTTCCTAGGCCAAGTTTGAACCAGCAAGCAATTTTTTTTGCATATCTTATTTCCATAATTTCAAAATTTGTCCCACCCACTCTAGTAGTGCATATGATCAAAACTAGCCACCATTTTTCATGGTATAACCCAGCAAATTGCATTACATAGTTCAAAAATTTTACTGTATATGTTTTTTTCAGTTGCTTCTAATCCGTTTTGGCCAATTACTGATCCTAAATCTACCTTTTTTTTTGATTCATTAGCCTATTGGCTTCAGGGTGGAAATATCAACTGGAATTTTGGTCGACTTCCGATAGTTTTTTGACCCAGGCTTCACTTTTCAAAATGCTTATGTTTTTTTTCTTTTACATTTAAAAATGCTTGGCTTTTGATGTTATCAACAGTGTTAAACTTCAGTTGCAAAGTATGAGCTTGATGTTGTTGATATAGGCTTCATTTGGAACAGCTTTCTTACCGCTGCTTTTAGAAACAATAAAAAAGCCGTCTCAAACAAAGCCTTAGTGCTCTTTTGACAATAGTTTACATTGTCTAACAATAACCATTCCAGAAAAGCTGAATCTATTTAAGGTGTTAATTGGTTTCATTTACTTCATAAGAATCTCATTTTTTTTCCTGACAAATTATGATGCAGGCGCAGGTTGGCTACTGTTCTGACGTACAACAAGTTTGCAGAAAATCTCAAGGAGGCAGTGACGTACATTGAGCAGGGGCACATTCGAATTGGCCCTGATACAGTAACTGATCCAGCATATCTTGTGACGCGGAACATGGAGGATTTCATCACTTGGGTTGATTCATCTAAGATCAAGAGGAAGGTGATGGAATACAATGACGCATTGGATGATTATGATGCTCTTAATGCATAAATCTGTGTTCTCGCTTCCCATTTTTATTATTTGAGAGGTAAAGCATTGAGCTGTTTTTGACATCATCATCTTTAACAAAAAATGCTATGTTTTAGGTGTTATAAGGTTGGAATTGATCAATTTCTTCACATATGTCGTATGAAGAGTCAATTTAGTCATGTTTGGCTCAGCTGGTTTTGGTTACTTTTACATCCAAATAAAATGTATATTTGCATTTGTGCTAAATTAGTTTCTTCTTTTCATGTAAACTATAATGAGTTTGTTCAACTCTGATTTGAATAAAATTATAAACATTTTAAAATTTCATGATTTCTTTTTTAAAAAATTTAGCATATATAAGCAAAAAAATACTTAGATATTAAGTTAAACATTTTTAAAAAATATAAATAATATTAACCTATACTAATATATATAATTCTAATATTTTTGTAAGGTAATTATGCAATTGAGTATGACAGAATAATTTTTTTTAATCCCCATATCAAATTAAGGTCGTTATGTTTTTAGTTTTTAAAAAAAAGGAGCCAAAAAATATCTATTTAAATCAGGCTCATTTTTGAAATAAGAAAATCCAGTTGAGCTAAAATAGGATTAAAAAAAAAATATTATTTTGTTTTTTATATTTCAAAATATAATTAATTTAAAATTATTAAAATATATTATATAATGCCAATTTAAATTAATTATTAAATATATTTTAATTTAATCGAGTGTCTCAACGAGGTTTTGAGCCGAGCTAGGCTTGAGCTCGAGCTCGAGCTTGTTTAATATGTGAGCTCGAGTATAGGCTTGTGCTCGAACTTGTGGCTCGATAAGCTCGACTCGCGAGCTCGATTCGGCTCATGAGTCGGGTCAGCTCACTCACAGCCCTAAGTACTCCCGCTATCGATTGTATAAAAAAAAAATTTATGGTGCTGTACATGTTTTGAGTGTGCAGTTGTTGGCATATCTAAGTCAGAGGTTTCTTTGAAATGTTGGCAAACAATTAAATCTTGGATACACCTCAGATATCATGGGTTGTTGGTCTGTATTCTTCTGGCTTGAGGTGGTAGTATGTAGATAATCAACTAAGAAACAATGTTAGCTGGTCAATGACAAGTTTTTGATGGTCAATTTAATTGCAAGAGATAGAAAGTTTGAAATTAGCTACATTGGTAAGGGATCATTATATCATTTGGGTTATTTTTTCTTTGTTGCCTTTTCTTTTCTCATCTCTAGTTTGAAAAGTAGAGAATGATTTATATGTATAGAAATTATTTGATAAGAAGTCAATTTGGTGATGGTAGCTATATTGGCTTTTGTTAACTTGCTGAGAGGGAATTGGATCATGAAGTATGTAGATATTTTAGAACTTTGGTAGGTTATTTTTATTTGAGAATGATGTGAAGCAATATGATGACTTTGAGGAGCATGTAATGGTTGTCTATCAACATCAAGTTTCTACTTTCAAGATAGGGATGGATGTAATGTTCTATTAGGGTTGAGATTCTTGTAAAAAAAAAGTTGATAATCAACATGCATTTTATGCAAATGTCTAAATTAATTGAATGTGGATTTGGATTGTGTGTGTGCGTGCGTGGGCATGGCTGGGCGTGGGTGGGCGTGCGTGTGTGCTGGTGCATGCGTGTGCATGTGTGTGTGCGTGAAAAAAGAAAGTTATTGTCTAATGGCATCACCATCATCCTGATAATCATTAGAGCAGACCACACATATTAATTGCAAGACAAAAATCTTAATTTTTCATCGCGTGCCTCGAGTGGATGTTATTCACTATGAAATTCAATGTCTTTGATTATTATACTTCTTAAACTCTTTAATTTCTTGCAGCTTTGTTTGGGGTATCTTTCTTATTGGTTTATAGAACAAAATTTTAATTAAAAAAATTTCAGTTAAAAAGAAAAATTAAAAATTACTTTAGTAAGCAATAAGAAAGTTGTCCCAAATGAAGCCTGAGTCACTTATCCTTAAAAGCTTTGCCTATTAAAGAGAAAAAATTAATTTTCTTGATAAATTTTATAGATGTTATTTTTTTTAGATATAAAGGAGGAAGAAATTAACATTATTACTATTGATTCCATCAATTTGACACATAATTTTGATATTTAATCATGAAAAATAAGTCCTCTCATTCTCAATATCCTATTAGTAATTGATTCTCTTCTCATTAGTCATTCAATTTAACGCAACTTGTTGAAGATGCAACATCACTTAATGACGTTGATGTTCCATGGCTGATTGATAGTACAATACCACTTATTATTATTATTATTGATATTGAACTTAAGCTACCAATTATTGTAGCCATGTAGAGGGACCTCTACAACTACAACTTGTTATTTGTTAATTATTTTAATGAGTAATTGATGTTGTTGACTTTATTCAAAGCAAGGTCGTAAAAACCGATCAGACATTGAACCGAAAGAAGGAGAGATTAATGTTCAATTGGTCGAACCGGGGTCGAACTGGTTGACATATTAAATAATAATACTATAAAAATTAATAAAATTATAAGGTTCACCACCGCAACCATTTAACATCCTACGACTCTTATGAATTTCATTGAAACTTATTACCTTCACTCTAAATTCTATTTTCATATTAAAGCTCCTAAATGTTTCCAAAATAATACATTTACATTTCTTCTAATTGCATAGTTTCGTATTAGGTGGGCATAAATTATGTCTATAAAAATATAAATAAATAACACATAACATAAATTTGACATCAATTCAGTCTATACAACATAAACAAATATTTTACAAATAAGTTAAGTAAATGGAGAGTAAACGTAATACCAACAACAACACCAAACAACAAACCATGTGGCTCCAGGTTCTCGCATGAGGTGGTCTGGCCGACTCGTGGCTCCCGATTCCCGCACATGATGACCAAACGATATTGCATTGGGGGAGGAATGAATATCTATTGTCAAGCCTTTATTATGCGTTGGGAAATACATATCATCTTCAATTCTCTTTCTCCCTTGTATGCAATACCAAAGAGACATAAATAATTGTCTTCTTGTTCAAATTAGATTAAACTATATTATCTATTGATAAGAAAAATCATATCACCAAATCAATATGCCTTCAATCTCCCGTGAATCGTTTACAAAAAATAATAAATGAGGGCTTACCGGTTTTGGGTCGTGCGTCGAGCGGGGAGAAAGGATTGGAAGAGTGGAATACTAAATGAGTTCCTGGTTCAACCATTTAAACTGGCCAGTCCGATTTTTATAACCTTGATTCAAAGATGTTATCTTTTATACTAACATTGTCATGCTTTCCTTTATCGTAGCTTGGGCAAATATAAGTGACCACCATCATTGGTACCCATAATTTTGTAATCATCATTTTAAATAACCTAGTGTGAATATTATATAGACATTCATTTTGTGATGTCCCAAAATCTAATTTGAAAGAATTATTATTATTTTTCTTTTAATTTACACAATCATAGTTGCTTAATTTCTTTTATCAATATAAATACCAGTAGAAATAAAATTATCGATCAAAACATCAATATAATCAAATGTTTTTTTTTTCTTAAAAATTATTTACACTATTCAAGATCTATACAATTATAATATAACTATCCTGCCATGAGTATTGATACGTCGTTAAAAAATTATCTTAATTGGGCGCAAATCTCGATGCAAAATTAAATTGGAAACTTCAAAAATTAATTCGGAGACCATCCCAACTCCGATTTCAGCAAACTTATAGTCGAACTGAGCGTCTCAGAAATACAAACTCAACGACACCAAATTCAACTAGATCCGAGCCCAAATGGGTCCGAATCATGGACCCGAAGCACTGTTGGAAGGTTCAAACCGCAATTTGAGATTCCAAACGGTTTCCAATTTTAACGAGCTTATACTCGAATCGAACGGCTCGACGAGAAGAATCCAACGAGCCTAAGATTGCCGAACTCCAACATCTCTAAGACCTTCAAATGTCCAACGAACGGTGCATAATCGTAGGATTCGATATCGGTCGTCCATTCAACCAACCCCTATTCGCCCTTGATCTCACGCCTATTTACGAGCTATGCCACTCCATAAAATCTATAAATAGAGCCCTCATTCTTCACAAGGGAGGAGCGAAGCAAGAAGGGAAGAGAAGAAGAGAAGAGGAGAAGAGAAGGAAGAAGCTCCTCCTCGACCACCGACGGAACCTCGCCGGACCACCACAGGAGCTCGGCGGACCACCGCTGGAACCTCGCTGGACCACCACCGGAGCTCGCCGGATCACAGCCGTAACCTCACCGGACCACCATCGGAGTTTGCCGGACCACCGCCGGAACCTCGCCGGACCACCACCGGAGCTTGCCGGACCACCGCCGGAGCTTCGTTGCACCACCACCTCAAGGCCCCACGTTCAGGCCCGACATTCTGCTTAAGTCCCGACGTTCTGCTGAAGGCCCAACATTTTTCTCAAGTCCCGACATTTTGCTGAAGGCCCAACGTTCTGCTCAATGCTCGACGTTCTGCTGAAGGCCCAACGTTCTGCTTAATGCCGACGTTCTGCTGAAGGCCCAACGTTCTGCTGAAGGCCCGACATTCTGCTGAAGGCCCAACGTTCTGCTCAAGGCCCGACGTTCAAGCCCAACGTTCTGCTCAAGGCCTGACGTTCTGCTTAAGGCCAGACTACCAACTAATACTCAAACTTCCAGGTGACGCCAGGGTACTATCAAGTGACACTGGGTCTAACACCAGACTTCTATTGAATAGTTGTTAATTGTAATATGGTCGCCCTTGGAGGCGTGTCAGTCCTTTATAATCGACTCAAATTCTAGTGGAATCATTTTAAACTAGGCTAGGCCTCGTGGTTTTTCCCCTTTTAAGGATTTTCCACGTAAAAAGTCTTATTTTCTTTGTGTGTGTGTGCTGGATATCCGTGCAAAGCTAAGACGTATAGTTAAAACTCTATCGCCGCATATATTTAAGCCCGCAACAGTTTGGCGCCGTCTGTGGGAACCTGGTTCCCGACTGGAGGGCAAATTTTTGCTCCAACCTCAAAATATCGTTCATGTGAACTTCCTAACATCAGCTATTGCTATATCAATTTCTTGGGATTCAGATCCGGACTGGGGGCAACCTTGACTCTAATTATGATTAAGAAGATCCCTCCAATATTTTCAATATCAAGATGATATTTTATAAAAATCCCAGCAAATGCAAGAGAACTTTCAAAGATTTTCCACGGAAGCCCAACAAATTCCAGGGGTAGATCCTGAGTTACTTAGAGGTGTATTTCTTGGAGGGCTTCGCCCGGGCCCCTTCTACTCGGCACTCATGCGAGAGACGGTCCATTCATATACTGATCTAATCCATCGAGTAGAGGCCCAAATCTCTGCCGACGAAGACATTAATGCTCACAAGAAACAATTTGAACAAATAAATGGGAAGCGTAAAAATTCTCCAGAAATAGAGAATCCATCCTCACAAAGGTGGGTCGAAGCAAGAAGAAAAGAGGGGAAGAGAAGGAAGAGAAGGAAGAAGCTCCTCCTCAACCATCGCCGAAACCTCGCCGGACTACCGCCGGAGCCTCGCCAGACCACCACCTGAGATCCTCACCCTCGCTGGACCACCGTCAGAACTTCGCCGGACCACCGCCGGAGCCTCATTGGACCACCGCCAGAGTTTCGCCGCACCGCCACCTCAAGGCCCGACGTCCTGGCCCGACATTCTGGCCCGATGTTCTGCCGAAGGACCGACGCTCTGCTCAAGGCCCGACATTCTCCTCAAGGCCCGACGTTCTAGCCTGACATTCTGGCCTGACGTTCTGCTAAAGCCCGACGCTCTACTCAAGGCCCGACATTCTGCTCAACGCCCGACGTTCTGCTGAAGTCGCGACGCTCTGCTAAAGGCCCGACATTCTTCTCAAGACTCGACACTCTGCTGAAGGTCCGACGCTCTGCTCAAGGCCCGACATTATGCTAAAGGCCCGACGCTCTGCTCAAGGCCCGACATTATGCTAAAGGCCCGACGCTCTGCTCAAGGCCCAACATTTTGCTCAAGGCTCGACATTCTCTTCAAGGCCCGACGTTCTGACCCGACATTCTGGCCCGATGATCTGCTGAAGGCCCGACGCTCTGCTCAAGGCCCGACATTCTGCTGAAGGCCCGACGCTCTGCTCAAGGCCCGACGCTATGCTCAAGGCCCGACACTCTGCTCAAGGCCCGACGCTCTGCTCAAGGTCCGATATTCTGCTCAAGGCCCGACGTTCTACCGAAGGCCCAATGTTCTGCTCAAGGTCCGAAGTTCTGTTCAAGGCCAGACTACCAACTAACACTCGAACTTCTAGGTGACGCCGGGTCTAACTCCAGACTCTTATCGAACAGTTACTAGTTGTAATCTAATCGCCCTTGGAGGCGATTCAGCCCTTTTTAACTGACTCAAATTCTACTTGAATGATTTTCAACTAGGCTAGGCCCCGTGGTTTTTCCCCCTTTTTAGGGGTTTTCCACATAAAAACTCTGCTGTCTCTTATGAACCCTACACCCTCTCACTTATCTGATTGTGTGCTGGATCTTCGTACAATGCTAAGACGTTAAACTATATATTTCTCTACCGCCGCGAATATTCCAGGATGCAACAAGTATAAAAGAAAAGTTAAAATAATAAGAACTTAAACCTGAAGGATTGTGGACAATCTTACACTGCTGCTTCATTGTCCTCATCTGAAATCATTAAAGCACGTATAATGAGCTCAATAAGTAACTGAATCCTATAACCGAACTCAAAATGAGACAAATTAGAACTATGCATATTAGTAGTCAAATCATAGCAATAGTAATCACATGACTATGAATCAATGTAGAAATAGTAAGGCTCACATGCAGTAGCAATAGAATATATAAACAATAAAAAAATAGAGAATTAAAGCCATTAAAATAATATATTGGAAAAAAATTAGTAAATTACTACGTGCATCAAATCAATAAAATAGTCATTATATCTATATTATCATTGGTAAATCAATCATATAAAGCAACAAAACTAAAGGATCAGTAAAGAGCTATCAAAATCAGATCAATACAATAAAATCATATAAAATAATATCACTATTCGTATCGGTAATAATAAAATCAGTGATATGAACAGTAAAATAATATTGTAACAGTAAATTATTGCAGTAACAATAAATTTGTAAAGTAATAAAAATAATCCCTCAATAACATGCATTCAGTAGTCATACTAAATAAGTAAAAAGTTTTGGTATAAGCAGCACTTTTCCAGTATATTAATATCAGTAAACTGTTGCTTTAGTAAACATAGTCATCAATCTTTTTCTATCAGCACAGTAATCATCTTCTTATAACTCTAACGACAATAAATAACTAGTCTTTACTTATTTTTCCACCACATATGTTCTTATCACAATGACATAATAGAAATAGCGAGAAGATAAATCACATACCCATATTTATTTTCAATGCATTAATAAATAAAGTATAATTTAATTTAATTGAAAAAATGCAAAAATATCCTAATGGTAGGCAACCGAAAATCCTATTGAGTAAATTTTCACATGTTAAGAAATTAATCAAATTATCAAGGATCATATATAACAATATTTAGAAGTTTTAATTGAACTAAAATACTATTTTTAAATATCAAAATGAATTTCTAAATAGGTAGAAATACATATTTTTCAAAATCATATGGTAAAAAATCTCAAATAAATACTTAAAACATTTATAATTTCAATTTCTATAACATATAAAAAGTCAATCTCTGTAACATATAAAAGTTATACTGTGAAAGTTTAATCAATATAAAATTATTCACATTTTTCAATAATGTAAATAAAAATTTGATCATAAAAATATCTAAAATACTAAATTATTGAAACAAAAAATTGGATAATTTCTTATAGTGAGATGAGCAAATTTCTAAATAAGATCAATGGATGAAAATTATTCTACGGCCTCTAAACACAAGCGTCTCTTTTCTCTCTTAATTCCCTAATTCTATGCTCTGGCTTTGGCTTAGGAAAAAAGAAAAGTAAAAAGCAGAGAAATAGAATTATGATAGTGGATATATATATATATATATATATATTTTATAATAAATTAATAATATAATAAAAATATACTTATATAAATTATTTAATTTTCAGTATAAAAATCGTATCAATTTTTTTAAAATTTAAAAATTATAGAAAAATATTCATAATATAGCTTATTTTATTTAAAAAATTTTGCTCTTTTCATTAAAATACTAGTTGATAAGAAGCCAATCAACATGTTGAAGGGAAATGTAGCCCTTGCCTGCATTTTATTTTATACTCAAAATTATATTTATATATTTAATATTAATTATATCAATTTAAAATAATTAAAATTTAATATCTTATAACATATGTTTACTAACATGTATAGAAACCCCTATATTTAATTATTTTTTAACATTACCGAACTCTAAATTTTCAGTCATATTTAAAACTATTTCCTTGCAATTAAAACCTCTTAAGATAAGTTTCACTTGAAGATAACCTAAACAAAAACATCTCAAAGACGTAACATCAAATCCTGCTTAAAATATTGCCCGAAAAGCACCGAGATGTTGTACACATCACATACTATATTAGAGACCGCCGGGCCCGCCCAACTTCCAATCCCCCTCCTATCACTCTCGTCCATTATAATATATAAAATTATAAATAAACATTTAGGTCAATTAAGACATACTCATACACACATCACATACATAAGACTCAAACTTAAGACCTCTTAGTTAGAAACATTTATTAGGTCCGATGACCGGACGTAGCTCTACGTGCGGTCACCACTGAGATCGCGCCACATGCTTTTACTCTTTACCGCGCGGCCCGAAGACTTGACCCGGACTGGAACCCGTGCTAGGAATTGCTTGGCAATAACGAGAAATACCGCTTTGTGAAGACCAATACCGAGCAATACTGAGTTTTTCAAATCTCGGTATTGCTCGGTATTTGTCTTCGCATAATGGTATTTCTTGTTATTGCTGAGCAAAATCGACAAATACCTAACAATACCGAGCAATACCTAGCAATACCGGGTTGTCATGGATTTAAAAAACGCACGTTCGACATACCCAGTATTCGCCGGGTCGGGTCCGCGGTTTCGTGCCTTCTACGTGGCGCGATCTCAGTGCCGGCCGAATGTAGCTCTACGTCCGTTCACCGTACCAAATAAAAGTTTCTTAGTTAGTAGCCTAAGAAGCCAACTTACAGACCAAATGAGCTGTGTTAAAACTATTAATATATTTGGTCATTGGGTAAAGTTGCAAACGTATTATTTGCTTTCATTTCGGTTTTGTATTTTAGAGGGGAGCTTTTGTGAAGTTAAAAGAATGAAGAGATGGACGGGTTAGATATTTTTTTTTTGTCGAGGATAGATTTGATGTATTTATCATATTAATAAATCATGTCTGTAAGTTGTGTGTTGGAAGCTTGCGATTTTATATTGGTGGGAGCGACTTTGGTTGTTTTTTGTGAAATTAATTGAATGAGAGGGGATTGAATATGAGATGAATTTTAGCTTTGGTTGGATGTGGGAAAGAGAGTGGAAGGCTGGTTTTGATAGGCATGATGTATATAAGATAACTCCTTTAATGGATATTTTTTCAAATTTTAAGATTCAAATACTCCTATTTTAAATTTGTTTTTTGTTGAACCTAAATTTAATCATGAGATGATATCGAGGTTGCTCTTAAGGCAGAGAGAGAGAGAGAGAGACTGGGGGATGACGATTTTTCTTCGGAGAATTCAAATTATTATTTTGAAAGAGTATCGTACCCGTAAAAAATCTATAGGAAAAAAAAACTTTTTAAATAATTTCTTTTTCAAAACAATGCAACAAACAAATTTTCTAACATTTTATATAAATATCACATTGAAAATAATATAACCAAACTATTTTTGTCAATAAAATTGAAAACAAATTCAAAAGAGACCATATGAAATGCAATTATATTTTCAAAAAACTTACATGATCAACTATCCAATAATTTCTTAACATTCCAAACAAATAGGTGCAAAATAGGAGGAAAAAAAAAAAAAAAAACCATAAAACTAATCCTCCTTTGTATCCTTGTTTTTCTCAGCTCTTGCTCTTGTTGCTGACATTGCTACTGCTGCTCTCTCCAGAACTTTGCAATTTAGCTTGCATTTACATTTGCATTTTTTTTTTCTTCTATAACAGGTTAGCCTCCCAACTACTATTGTGAACATTTAATTTATATTTTTGAGTGATTTATTTAGGTTCATTTAAACATAAATTAATAAGTACGATATCATTAGATTTATCTCATTGAGATACTCATTCTGTTAGGATCCAATGGAGATGAAAAAAAAAAGTCTCCGAAAGACATGTCAAATAATCGAGAAGAATTATCAAAAGCGTACCTGAATCCATTGAAATGCAGAATCAAAGTTTTCATTCTTCCACATTTGAAGCGGAGTTCTCTAAGTTTTTCAGTCCTCCCATTCTTTTTCACTCAAGATGGAAATGAGATCTTCACTGCTTAAACTGAGGACCACCGCTCTTTTATATTTTAAACCATTGAAATGCAGAATCAAAGTTTTCATTCTTCCACATTTGAAGCGGAGTTCTCTAAGTTTTTTAGTCTTCCCATTCTTTTTCACTCAAGATGGAAATGAGATCTTCACTGCTTAAACCGGGGACCACCGCTCTTGTATATTTTAAACCTATTTATCTTATTTTAGCTCATCATTAAAATAAAAACTTAATTGAGATGTCACATAAGTCAAATAATAATTTAATTCTTAAATAGATTACAAATTCAATTAGCTCAATTTTAACTGGCTTCTAAATATAATACTTTATTTCAATTATATGTATAAAAATATGGGACTGCATATATTCCCAACATTTTTTACTATAAATTCATTGAAAATAGAGTTCAAATGAACCTAAAATCTAATTTTTAGATGGCAAATCAATTAAAACTCTAATTTAGTGCATGATTATGATTACATGCACTTATCTGATCTGTAAAGAAAAATTAAAGACTTGGGAGAAGGATGCTGGCAATGTTTTTTGTCAAACCAAATGACTTTTCTCGAGAAAGTGTACAAATTTCCTTTGCAATCTGAGGGTTGAGATCAATAGGCCATTTTAGTGTTGGGAAAGGAAAAGCAATTGGCTTATTGGAAAGCTGGCAGTTCCTTGACACGATAAAGTCGCAGATACAGAGCAACCAATGTTGAATAAATATAAAGTTATTAAAAATTTTTAGCCATATTTCTGTGTTTAAAAATTTTTTAAAGAAAAATATAATAATTTATTTTTTATTTTAAAAAAATAATAACAAATTGTAATGTATATACCTGTTTCTTTTTTAAATCATGGTAAAGTTTATAATAAAATTTGATCTGATTTTTTGGAGTTTATTATTAAATCTTGATATATAAAACTTTTATTAATTTAGCAATAATATCATATTTTTGTATAAAATTCTAATGGAAAAATTAAAATTAAAATAAACAAAATATAATATATCAAGTGTTTAAGGAAATATAGATTTATGTATCATTATTTGTTATTTTTATTTTCAAAATTTGAAATTATTAATAATTTAACATTATTGTCATATAATATTTGAAATTAGACGTATATGCACTGTCAGAGTAAAAAATTTATTGAGAATGGCCTAAATTATTTTATTAAAAAATTTCCTCAATTTTTTTCATCTAAGCTTGAGATTGACATAGGTAGATTAAAATTTTTATTTAATTATTATTAAAACATATATAATATTAAATCTAAGACAGCAAACAACTTACAATTTACAATATTAAATATAAGATTTGTAAGTAGAATTTAGCAGGCTACTAAAGATTGATTTGCAAATAAAATTTAGCACGCTACTAAAGATTGAAATAATTTACGAGGACTTGACATAGTTTAATGATTATATTGAATTATTTTTAGAATTTAACACCATAGGATTTATTAAATTCGGATTTACAGGAGTGACTAAATCCTAATTTAGCCAAATAGTCCCTAAATATTTTTCGTATTTGTTGCCTACTTAGTATTTTTAGGTTTTGTGAATTTTTAATTATGGTAATGTTTGGATTTTTAAGAATTTAATAAAATTGGCTATGGATTCTATAGGGACAAACACCAATAGAACTGTAGGAGTTATCTTATAAGCCGACTTTTTTGGGGCACATGCCCACACTTGCCTCCTCCTCCTTTCGTCCATGCGTATATGGCTGCTGCTATTTTCTTTTAAGTTTTGTAAAAAAAAATCATTTGGCATGAAAATACTGCCATTTAAAAAAAATATATATATTTGCCATATGAAAGATAGAGGCAGGGGCGGATCCAGCTTCTTTTTTCAGGGTGGGCAAAAAAAAAATTTTTTTGTGGGGGATGGACAAAAATGCTTAGGATTGATTAAATGAGGGCAAAAAATTTTTTTGAGAGGGGGAAAAATACCCAAAATATCCCTCTAAAATTAAAAAAAAAAATTTTGAGGGGGGGCATTTGCCCCCCCTCAACTCAATGGAGATCCGCCCCTGGATAGAGGTATACCCTAAAAAGATTCATTTAGTCAAACCCACATTGTGGCACAAAGTCTTATCATTGTAGTATTTTTATATATGAAATAAAGGTCTATTTTGGATAGCTGTCTAATTGCTTTGTTCTTCATAAAGCAACCATAATTTAGGCTTTGTTAGGGATAAATTTTTTACAGATTTCTAAAGTAGTTTTCCAGTACTGAAATTTCTTGAAAGCAACAAAAAAACTACAATAACCATAATAGCTAATTTATTTTCTCTACAATAACTTCACAACCGATCTTATGAAACGCTTCAGCTGTCCCAAATAGGCGCAAAGCCTCTCATTCATATCAAGTATGTAATTTCCATCATTACAGTTTTATTTGAGATGACTTTCTTATTGTTTCTTAAAGCAAATTTTTAATAAAAAAAATTAATTTTTATACTAAATGAGGCAATAAAAAGAATTATCTCAAATAAAATCTAAATCTCTTCATCAAAATCATAGTTTCTAATGATCATCATTAGTGTTTTATTTGTAATATTATTTTTCTATTTTTAAAAGCTAGAGCCTATCCCCATGTTGACATAAGATACGCAAATAATTAAGAGGACCATATGATGGTCAAAAAGCTACCACAAATCTTCGTGACCTTTATCTTGAATCTTATTTGTAAGATTGTCGATTATTTTCATAGCTTTACTGCAACGGAGGAGAATTAAAGAAGGAACAAGTGCTTATGATTGATGGTACAGAGTGATCATCTTAAGGACCACATAAAGTGGCTCTGATATATTTTTTTAATCAAAAGTACTGAACATTTGAACCATCAATAATAATATATAATACTATTGAGGCTTTATTTGTTTGAGCGTTTTTTTGCCTTCTCCGTTTTTGAAAACGGAGGATTTTTTTTTTTAATGCATTAATATATAAGTTTAACTAATTTATATAATAAAAAATTTTGAAATAATAGTTAATTAATTTTAAATCTCCAAGTACAAATAATCTAGAAATTTAAAAATTTTCCCTTATAAGAGATTAAGCCCTTTAGATTTTTTATAGAAGTATTATTTGAAATCTTCAATTTTTGTGAAATCTAAGATGCTATTGTTAAATCTTTGAGTTATTAACAATCAAAAGATATTGCCCACTAATTCGAGCATATATAGTATCCTTTATTTTTGATTGATGAAGACTTCATGCATTATTAATTTGTTTGTCTTTGATGTTTTTGAACGAAGAGGAGTATGTATTGTGAGGCCTATGCCTTAACTAGATTTTATAGATGAAAAAGAAAATCTACCTTTTGAGACTTATGCTATTTGAAATTTCTTATAAAATTTATATTTTTTGAGGTTTAAAGACTTTGAGATTATTTAGAGGATTTATGCCTTATGTGTCTTATATCTTTTGATTTTTTTTTAAGGAATTTATACTTTCTATGACTTAAGCCTTCTGAAAATTTCAAAGAAATTTGTAATTTTTATGGAGTATGTCTTTTGAGTTTTTTTTTCCTTAAATTTATATCTTCGATGGCTAATGCTTTCTGAGATTTTTAAAGAGCATGTATCTCCATGAGTTTTTACATTTGAAAATTTTTAATTATTTGTACCCGCTAAAGCTTATATCTTTTGAAGATTTTGATGAGTAGAGATTTCATTACTCACTTTTTCTCATAAAGTATTTCTAGTGAGCATTGTGTTTACTACTGACTTTCCATCAATGCTTTCTTATATGTTTGTTTTCTATAGATTTAGAGTATAAACCTTATTTATCATTTACTATCATAACATATTTTTAGTATAAGATATAATATGTAATATCATTAGTTGAAGAAATACTTTATTAATATATATAACATGAGATATATGATAATTTTTTAAAAAAATATAGATCTTTAATTGCCTCTAGGAAATAAAAATTATATGCCTCACTGAGCCAAATGTGTTGTTGATTAAAAGGGTAGATAACTTTCTCATATGGCGATGAATTTATTTATTAAGTGGATTCTTATAAGAGCTAAATGATTTGCACTTATTGTTCTTCCATCCTACAAAGAAGATCCTCCATATTTATGCTTTGGTGACCTCCATCAACTTGATTGTTGGATTGGTTTGTAGATTGACTAAATGCCTCCTCAATGCTCTAATGAACTTGATTTGCCATTTTATTATAATTCTAAGTCATTTTAATTCTAGGGTTAACTTAGAGTTTGATTGTAGCTTGCCCATGTTCTTTAGTGGACTATGTTGCCTCGTCATAGCTTATGAGATTAACCTAATGGGTTCAAGTGTATTCCATTTGGTCATAGAAGCTTAAGATACTCTTAATTGACCTATGGTGGTCCCAACATCAACTAATTATGTTAATTGTAGTTTAAGGGTTTGACTAAACTAGACTTATATAAATCATAGATCTAATATAGGTTATAGGTCAAATTAGACTATTTTTAATAAATTCTTAATTAGTGTGTTTGATACAAACTTAGTCAGAATCTACTCATGTGGCATCAATCAAGCTAAAAGTGGACGGGATTCCATTACACTATGGATGATCAAGAATACAAGTAAGATCGTGACCTAGCATTAATTGGGTATTTCTTACTATATTAAGTGTATTTGCCACCCAATCATAATGGAGCCAATGTAGTGTCTAAGTTGGCAAGGTATATTTAATGGCTAAGTTAGAATAATTATACTAATTTAGGGATTGGTGTGAGTTGGATTAAAAGTGATGCCAAAAAGTTTGAGAACATCGACTACAATATTAACTTATCACTTGAGCATATGCTCTATGTGAATCTTTATGACAATGGGACACCATTAAAGACCCAAGTATAAGAAGATGAGCATATATTGAAGGATGTGGTCTATGCTAGGGCATTGATCCCCATATAGAATATACATAAGGAATGCAATAGATATTTCTACAATCATACATTTATTTTCTAACAGCTTGATTGGCTGGTGGTTGATCACTTTCGATCCTCTAATGGGATGTACATTCCAAAAGGGGATTTCATTTTAGTTTTTTTTTTTTTTTTTTGAAAATTTGAAAGGAAGTGAAAAGGTGGAAGCTTGAACTCGACATAGGGAATGGTTCATTGGATAAAGTGATCTACATTGAGACCCTTCGTTGTTGTGGGTATTACACTTGTTCGACATTAGAGGGGTTGCCTATGATCAGTTAGACAACATATTGTGATGTGGCTTCTCATAGATGTCATCAAATTGTTATATGCTAGAAAATATGTGATGATAGGCATTTAAAATTTATGTTTTACCTTGCACGAATAACACAATTGCACATATATAAACAATAATTATGCATATAAGTACATAATTTTTAATCAAAAATTTTAAAAAGAGAAAAATAATGGAGCCTAATCAGCTTGAAAATAGTTCCACTAATATAAAGCTGTGATTACAATGATCCTATTTTCATGTGATTAAATTACTTGTGATTATGATGTAAACACTTGGATTGTATTGAATTATTTCATTAGTAGTGGTTGATGACTAACTTGTGATCATAATATAAATATTTGGATTGTATGTGGTTATCTCCATCAGTAGTGGTTAATAACTATGTCGGTGGTCAACATAGAACACTAAGCAGTATGCGACGACAAATGTTAAAAATTGAAAGGTGATGAATATCAACGTTAGTTATTGAACAACATTATATAGCAAGCAACCACAAGAGTTGAGGGTAAGCCGTGATGAATAACGAGCATTAAACCACTAGTGATAACAAATATTAAATAACATGCAACGACGATCATCAAGCATCACACATGAAAAGATAGCTGGTGTGAACCTCTCTTGGCAACATATTTATAACTTTCAAAATGAGCATTTTTATTCTTTTATCAGGATTTATAAAATTAGTGCCTTCAATTAGATGACCCAAATAATTTTCTCCCATCTTAGGAAGTGATCAAAGAAGTGCACCCTTTTAGGCCAGATCAACTCGAGAAGCCAGATTGTTGGTCGATGACATTGATGTACTAGAATTTAAATTACTACTTAAACAAATTTCAGGGTGTTTAAACGGATAATTTTATGAATCATACTAAGTACAAAATTTATAAATCGGCCATCAAATTATTTTATTATTTGTCTTTTTTAAAATATAAAGGTATTTGAAATCAAACAGGCAAGGTCTCCTTAAATCCCGCGTGTAAACAAAAATTATTTAAAAAAAATGCAAGTTGCTGGAAGTGAAAGCCAGTTCCTTTGACTAATTGCTCTCCTCTCCTTTGAAAGACTGCAGGACCATCACAAAGGACAAAGCATCGGTAACTGCATTCCCATATTTTATAGAACTTATATTGGCTCTATGGTCCGACTTGCTAAACAATATATGTTATGCATACAAACTTATAACGTCACTAATGATCCATAACTTTATCAAATATAATATTATATAATTTAACTGTTGAGACTCTCCCAAAATCCCATTTGTGGGAATTACTTCGACGTACATGTGTATATATAGTTACTGAACAAGACCGAAAAGATTAATAACGGCTTAAAATTAATATTTGATGTATGTTAGGGCCCAAGTTCAACCTATGGAATATTGTTTTAGTAGTTAATTTCTTTAATGTAAAATTTTGGAGGTGGGCATGTGCCCCCTAGGCCCCTCTTTCTCGGGGCAAATTATTACGTCTGGTCACCGGACGTCCGGACATCCAATTCAGACGCGCCATGTCACCCGAATACATTGAGTCCCGGTGCATTTTGGTGACATGACGCGTCTGAATTAGTGTCCAGACGAATCCGAACACCGGACGTAATAATTTGCCCTCTCTCGGCCACTGCTTAGGGCAACTCCAACCAAACATTATTCGGGCATTTATAGTGGCACGAGCATCCGAACCGTGTAGCATTCAGAAAGATATTTTTATGCTTTGAAGTGAATATTTATTTTTATGTTAAAAATAAAATTCCATTGAAGATAGAATTACTATTTGTTATATCCCTTACTATATTTCAGACTGAAAAATAAATTTTTGAGGTGGAGATGCCCTTACCCAACGATGATAGAAGAAAGATTCAAAATTTTCATAAGCTTGCAATAATCAAATCATTATCAAATAAAAAGCTTGAATTAAGGAAAAATTTTCCGTTCATAAATTTTAAATTAGCCAATATTAGATTAAAACAAAATACTCTTACACGCCTTCACAATTTCAAACGTTATCATCTAATAAAACTAAAAAAAGCAGAGGCTGAGAAATAGTAACAGAGGAACCATTTTCCACTCTTTCACTTCCGTATTACATCTCACAGGGCGCAAAAACCACACGCCACCTGCAATTTACAAATGCAAACCGTTTACAAATCAATGAAACAAATGGTAGAAGTCCTGATAACCGAAACAGGGGAACTACAGAGAAGAAACAGAGAACTAATCATAAATTAGGCTTTTCCTCTCTACAGAAAACCATCTCGGAGACATTAAAACACAGAACTTGCTCAAGCTTATCAGCTCAGCATGGAAGTAAGGGAACGAAAGACAACTTCTTCACAGGGGATTGTGAGGCCCATATCATGGTGAAAGCCGAACTCCTCCTCGGCCGCTCGCAACAGAGTTTGGAACTCAGGGTGAGTGAGAAAAGAAATAGGAACGATGAATCTGCTTCTTTTCTCACCCACATAAACTACAAAGTGTCCCTTTGGGACGTCAAGAGGCAACCCTTCCTCTTCCTCTCCTCCTCCCATCCCCTGCTTTCTCCCCAAGCTGGAACATCTCTTAAGAATCTGCTTCAAAACCGCCGCTTGAGGCAATCGGCCCGCCTTCTTCAAAGCCATCGGAAGAAGCGAAGAGTGGGAAATGAAAAGCAAGAAGAGAAGAGAAGAAGAAGAAGAAGAAGGCTTTGATGGATGGAGATGAAGGGAAGGGAAGGAAGGAGAAGGTATTTAAGCAGGAGGAGTGAGGAGTGGAGGGACAGAAGCATGTGGAGGTGATAGCACGGGTCGGTACGGGCAAAAGGACAATTTGGGGTAAAGGAAAGATGTCTTTGAGGGATTTGGTAAAGGGCAGAGGCGGACCTGTGGCTTAAGGGCTGGGTCTTCATTTTCCCTCCTCCTCTCTGATTTCAGCTTTCACTTTCGTAAGTTGAAATTTTGTTGGTGGTATTAGAATTTTTTATTGGAAAGTAGATTTCTCTTCATCTTCCCATTCTTTGGCTTTTTCGTTAGTGCAGCTGCTTTTTATTGGCTTTCTTTAGTTTTTATTTGGGAATATTTTTTTATTGTTTTACGAAGTAATTTTTTTTAAAAAAATATTTTTTAATTAAAAATTTTGTACTAAAAAATTGCTTTAAAAAACAATAAAAAAGATGTCTCAAATAGAACCTTAATTATGCGGATTTTCATCTTTTGTTTCATTCTGATGCAGATATCATTTTGTTTATAAAAAATAGGTTTACGGACAAGAGGTGGTGAGTGGATAGAGATAAGTATAAAAATCATTATTAACAATTAAATAGTATATCAAAAGAGGGCAAAGCATTAGATAAATAGATTGTATTTAAGTGTATTTCTCTTACACTCACTTAATCCATAGTCATGGCTCATGACTACAGCTATTATGTTTTTTTTTTTTTTTAAATGAGAAATGCTAAGTTGTCGTTTGTACAACATTTTATGGGTCACCTATTTTATAAGTACACTTATATACAAGTACATTAAATTTAGATATTCTAATAAAATTAAAACCGTTACACCAAAAGTTGTTGCAATATTTTGAATGTTTACCTTCATTTTTTAAAGAGGTTTCACAACCTCCTAAAATTAAATAATTGAAGTTCTTATTAACATCCTTAGCTTAGAATCATTCACCAGGAATATATGATGTTAGAATGGTCATACAAGTATAAGAGGCGACTCCCTCCATGTAACACTTCATCCTATCTAAGATTTTAAAGGTGCTTGCATGACGTTGCAATTTATATTGTATGACAATTAATTTTCATCTTCCGACTGCTAGATTGCCTTGATACCATTTATAACTTCCTAAACTCATAACTATTAAGATATTATCCTCTTTGTTCTAATGGGCTCATGATTTAGTGTCATTAGTGTAATTTTTCTGGAGGTCACTCATCCTAAGAGTGCTCTTATACCAGCATGTTTAACCTTAGAGTTTTGATATTCTAATTATTAAACAAAAAAATACATCGATGTTCAAGAGTTTAGCTTCACATTCTTAAGGTGTTCAAAAATCTCTACTTCCTCTTTGCCCAAGAGGGGGTGTTGCGCTTGTAATTGATACTCCCCATGACAATGAAGATGCTACCCCTACCAATCAAATCTTTGACAAGCTATATTCATGTGTAACCTGTGCTTGGCCTTACAAGATTGCATCAAAAATGTATGTTTGTATATAGTTCATCTAATAAGATAGTGGTCTTTAATTTTGTCTTCCTATATCCTCTATAGATCTATGCTTTTTGAGACATCTTTAATATATAATTGCTCTTAATGTGACAAATATTATGATACAATAATTCGGTTGTTGTAACTTTGTGGTGACCTTAAATTCAATCACCACATTGTTCTTATTAATACGACAATTTAGCTTGACCAACCTTATTGGATTTGTATCAGCGAGAGTAGAACTACCTCAACCACCTTTAGTCAATTAATTTAATAACCATGAATTCTAATCACTATTGACTTCTCCAATTAAGAAAAGGGATTGCCCCAACCTTCTTACATCTATTGGCTTAAGGTCATTGAATCCATATACTAGCATCATCATTTAGGAGAAGGATTGTCCCTACTATTTTTGATCACTAGTTCACTCTTAATCATGTAATTATCCCATTTAAGCATATAACTTGTCCCAATTACCTCAAATCACTTAATATCTCTCAATCATTCAATCTCCCTTCTTTTTAAGTTACATACCACATAAGTCAACATGTGATGAGTTTGGGTTGTTCAATACCCCCTTTTCATACGAGAGACAATATTGATCATCTTAATCACCAATAGTCTTTCAATTTCTTTTTCTTTTAGAAGAAAAAAATTAATGATTAGCTATATCACATGTCGATTTTGAGTAATTCAACATTGTTGTTTTCAAGAGGGTGACAATTTGAATCACATTCATCTGATTATCGATCTTGAGTTGTCTAGTCCTCCTTTTGAAAGAGGAATTATCTTGATCACTTTTCTTTACTATTTGTAATAATACTCTCAAATTTCATTCATCCCCATATTTCCGGGGAGGATTGTATTAGCATATATAACTGCCTTATGTATTTACCTTTATGTTATTACATTGCTGCCACCTGTCTGGCTATATATTACTCTCTACTGTACCCTGTTATTATATACAAGAATTATTACTTTGTCTTCTTCCTCTCTATTCCCTCTCTCGCTTTCTCTGTTTCTACTAGATCTTGTCATTTCTCTCTCAAATCTCTCATGGTATCAGAGCAGGCTTGAGGGAACAAGATTCCATGGAAAACACTCCTCCCTCCACCCCCTCCGATCAAACCACCGCCTCATCCTCCCTTATTCCTCAACCCCTCAAATTTCTTGTTTCTAACATCAAGAACCTTGCACCTCATTCCCTCACAATCGAGAACTACCCTATTTGGCGAGTTCAAATTCTTCAACAATTCACCGCAAATGGTTACGCCGGTCATCTCACCGGCACGGTCAGCCCTCCCGCCGATCCCACTACTACAGCTCACGCTCAATGGCTTCTTGTGGACAGCAACCTTCTCTCCGCCCTCTTCTCTACCGTTTCACAATCGATATTGCCGTACATCATCACTGCTACGACTGCTCATGAGGCGTGGACGGTTCTTGAACGCCGGCTCCAACCTACCAGCCGGTCCAGGGTAATGCAGCTCAAGAATGAGCTATACCGCATACAAATGAAGGATCTACCTATGCAACAGTATCTAACTCGCATCAAGTCCATCGTGGACAACATCTCGGCCTCCGGATCCCAAATAGATCCTGAAGATGTTATGCTGCACATCCTTAACGGGCTTCCACCGAACTTTAACTCCTTCAAATCCTTGATCCGCAACTCGCTACACCCTATTGATCTGGACACATTTTATTCGATGCTGTGCAACGAAGAAATACACCTACAACAAGAAATCAGTCAAGATCTCACTGCCAATGCCTCTACCGCTGCTCTTTACGCCGCCTCCAACCAGAATTCGCGCAACCGCAACAACAACTTCAAGCGCTATTCCAAGAACAAGACTCTGCCATCTCCCACCACCAACAACATATCTTCTTACAATAACAACAGCAGCAACACCTCCTCTGCTCCGAACTCCGCGAGACCAACCTGTCAAATTTGCGGCAAAACAGGTCACATCGCTCTAAACTGCTGGCACCGCTGCAATCTTAAATACGCCCCCACTGACACTCGCCAGCCGAGAGCTCTCCTTGTCACTCCGAACAACACACCAACTCAGGACTGGATTCTTGATACTGGCGCGTCAGCTCATCTCACGCCGGACGCCTCTCACCTTTACAACTCATCCGCATATCAAGGCTCGGACACCGTCTCCACCGCCAACGGATCCACACTCCCGATCCATAACAGCGGTCAGGGACTTCTCCCTCTCCCTGACTCCTCTCGTAAGCTTCGTCTTCACAACTTACTTCACGTACCAGATCTAACTCATAACCTCTTATCCGTGTCTAAACTCACTAAAGATAATTCAATTTCAATTTCCTTTGATGCTAATGGCTTTATTATGAAGGATCTTCGAGACCATCGTCCGTTACTTCTTGGTCACCTTCATAACGGTCTCTACAGACTCAGCTTCCCCCCGGACAATCATCACCCCGCTCTCACGACAACTACGACTACTCCCACACCGTGGCACTCGCGTCTCGGCCACCCCAGTCAAGAAGTGCTGTCTGTTCTTGCCAGACAGTTACCGGATTTAGCACCTGCAGCTCACTCTTTCTTATGCGACTCTTGTAATAAGGCAAAATGCCATAAGATTGTTTTTAATAAAAGTGTTTCGGTTAGTGCTAAACCTTTTGATTTAATTCACTCTGATCTCTGGGGCCCGACACCTCAACCATCTCTGAACGGGCACCGTTACTATATCATCTTTATAGATGATTATAGTCGGTACTCTTGGATTTTCTTTCTTCACTCTAAACATGAAGCACTTAATTCCTTTAAAAATTTTTTCAAGATGGCTCAAACCCAATTTAACACCACCCCTAAAATTCTCCGCTCCGATAGCGGCGGCGAGTATACTAGTCTCGCTTTCAAATCTTTTTTAACGGAACACGGGATTTCTCAACAACTCTCTTGCCCGCACACCCCGGAACAAAATGGTCTCTCAGAACGTAAGCATCGACACCTCCTTGATCACACCCGTGCGATGCTTTACGAATCTAGTCTCCCGCACAAATTCTGGGCGGAGGCCATCTCCTCTGCTCATTATCTCATCAACCTTCTACCTTCTAAAGCCATCTCAAATCAAATTCCTGCACAACGTCTATACGGCACTCTTCCAAACTACACTCATCTTCGCACCTTTGGTTGCCTGTGCTACCCATGGCTCCGTCCCTATGCCCCCGACAAATTCTCACCCCGATCACAATCGTGCGTCTTCATTGGTTACTCACCTCGTCACAAGGGCTACAAATGCTTTAATCCTCTCACCGGCAAAACTCACATCTCTCGACACGTCACCTTCTTTGAGCAGCAATTCCCCTATAAGAACAATTCTTACGCTGATCAGTCCCTCACCAACTCAACAAGCACTCACATACCGCCACCCCTCCTCCTACCCACTACTCAATTACCTTCTTCCACTGCTCAACGTTCTCAACCGTCTCGAGCACCAACTATTGACAATAACAATACACATCATCTCAACCCAATTTCCTTCGTCGAATCTCACGAATCTCCAACAGATCTGTCACCTCCCACTAACCAAATTCAAACCTCTCCCACTCTTCCCCAAGGTCATCCCATGCAGACCCGTTCAAAATCTGGCATCAGCAAACCCAAGCAGCTCTTCAATTTATTAGCTACTTCAAACATTGCGCCGACCCCGACCACCTACAAACAGGCTATGCAATCAGAACACTGGCGTCAAGCCATGACACAGGAATACGACGCCCTTCTTCAACAAGCTACTTGGTCTCTCGTTGCACTTCCTCCCAACAAACATGTTCTTGGGTGCAAATGGACCTTCAAAACAAAAATGCTACCCGACGGCAAGCTGGATCGCTACAAGGCCCGATTGGTGGCTCTCGGCTACGATCAGAAATTTGGCATTAATTACACGGAGACTTTTAGCCCTGTAGCCAAGATGCCCACCATCCGACTCCTGCTCACTCTTGCCCTTAATCGTCAGTGGCCAATGTACCAACTGGATATTTCCAATGCGTTTCTACATGGCGATCTCACGGAAGACATCTACATGCGGCAACCTCCCGGCTTCATAAATCCACAAAATCCAACCGCTGTCTGCAAATTGCACAAATCCCTCTACGGTCTCAAGCAAGCGCCGCGTCAATGGTTCCAAAAACTTACCAATTTTCTCCAAACTCTTGGATTCCATTTCAGCCGGGCCGACCCATCCCTGTTAATACACGACACAGGCCATACGCAACTGTTTATTCTAATCTATGTTGATGATTTTTTAGTTACAGGTAACGATCCCACAGCAATCCGCCGACTGCTTCACCAACTACAATCTCAATTCGCTTTAAAACAACTCGGGAACATTTCTCTCTTCCTAGGAATCCAGGTAATTCAATCCACCACCGGCTACTTTCTATCGCAAGAACACTATGCAACTAAGCTTCTCAATGATGCAGGCTACTCCTCCTGCAAGCCGGCACCGACACCTGCAATGCCCTCCTCCAAACAGAAATCTACAAACAACAATCTGTTCACTGACCCGATGCTGTACAGACGGCTAGCGGGTTCCCTCCAATATCTCTCCATCACGCGACCGGACATCGCCTTCGCAACAAACAATGTGTGCCAACACATGCAAAATCCCACCGAACAGCACTTCAAAGAGCTCAAGCGTCTACTCCGCTACATCAAGGGAACTCTATCCTATGGCTTACCGATCACAACCGGACCGCTTGAACTACATTCCTACTCCGACGCCGATTGGGCGTCTGACTCTTCTGACCGAAAATCCATTTCGGGATTTTGTACTTTTCTCGGTCCCAATTTAATCTCCTGGACAGTCAAAAAGCAAGCTACGGTTGCCAAATCTTCAACTGAAGCAGAATATAGGTCGCTGTCCGCAGCAACCTCGGATGTTATCTGGCTTAGGCGTCTGGCAGCCGAACTCAAACTTCCGCAAACTTTGCCAACGACCATTCACTGCGACAACACCTCTGCCATCGCCATAGCAAAGAACCCGGTCTTCCATGCAAGGACGAAGCACATTGAAATCGACTATCACTTCATTCGCCAACAGATACATCTTTAATATATAATTGCTCTCAATGTGACAAATATTATGATACAAAAATTAGGTTGTTGTAACTTTGTGGTGACCTTAAATTCAATCACCACATTGTTCTTATTAATACGACAATTTAGCTTGACCAACCCTATTGGATTTGTATCAGCGAGAGTAGAACTACCTCAACCACCTTTAGTCAATTAATCTAATAACCATGAATTCTAATCACTATTGACTTCTCCAATTAAGAAAAGGGAATGCCCCAACCTTCTTACATCTATTGGCTTAAGGTCATTGAATCCATATGCTATCATCATCATTTAGGAGAAGTATTGTCCCTACTACTTTTGATCACTAGTCGACTCTTAATCATGTAATTATCCCATTTAAGCATATAACTTGTCCCAATTACCTCAAATCACTTAATAACTCTCAATCATTCCAATCTCCCTTCTTTTTAAGTTACATACCACATAAGTCAACATGTGAGGAGTTTGAATTGTTCAACCCCCCCTTTTCATACGAGAGACAATCTTGATCATCTTAATCACCTAGAGTCTTTCAATTTCTTTTTCTTTTAGAAGAAAAAAATTAATGATTAGCTATATCACCTATCGATTTTGAGTAATTCAACATTGTTGTTTCAAGAGGGTGACAATTCAAATAGCATTCATCTGATTATCGACCTTGAGTTGTCTATCCCTCCTTTTGAAAGAAGAATTATCTTGATCACTTTTCTTTACTATTTATAATAATACTCTCAAATTTCATTCATCCCCATTTTTTCGGGGAGGATTGATCTATCATTCTTTAATGCCCTCAATGTTCTTCTTGGGTTGCTATGTACAACTATGTCTTCTCATTTTTTTGTGACAATACTTTGATATGTTCCACATTGTGGATATTGAGAGTAAAATAAAAAAAATATATCTAGTGATGTGGAGACGGCCTCCGCCTTTTTTTCAAAAAAAAAAGCAACATTTTTAAAGAACATAAGGAAAAGAAGAAATATTTTCCTCTAATCTCATCATCTTTAGTGGCCTTCGTCCTATTCTTACACCAACTCATCATCCTCTTCAAGTAGTGTCATAAATAGTTTCTTGAGAGGGCTAAACCTCTACTAATTTTTAGCAGTGCATTATTTGTCACCTCAAGCTCATGTCTTAATCAACTCCTAATTTTATCATATCATATCATCCATAATAATTATAACAAGTTAATTTACATATTTTATATTAACTTCTTCTCAGAATTTGAGAATTGATAACCTACTATAACTCAAAATTATTTTAAATAGAGAATATCCCGCAATATTTTTTATTTTAAAAGTTGTCATATAAAAAAACAATCATTTTGTCTCATTCTTTCATTTTTTAATTTTAATTTAACATACAATAAGATTATTAATTGTTCAAAGCTTTTGCTCGCAACAAAAAAAAACTCTTCTTTTTTAAAGTTAATTGATGTTATTTAAAAGGTAAATTCTAAAATAAAACAAAATTCAATATGATTCACCGTCTAATTTGAGAGAGATTATTCTCTGCGAAGTTCAGACGTGAAGAATAATCTGATCTATGATTGTATATATTATGCATATATTAATTTGATATATATTTTATATAAATATTTATACAATATATATACTTATATGTTCGAATAATTTTTTTATCGAGATTCTACACGGAATAATTTTTTCTAATTTTAAAGACGAATTCCTTAAAAATCTTAAGGAGAAGAGAAAAAAAAAAATCCAACCGACATAACAGTTCTTTTTAAAGAAGGAAATCTTGAAGGCCGTTTTCTATTGGAGTCCGTTCTGTTCTCCAAGGTACTCTCCCCCGTACGATTTCTCTCGCTCGGGAAACGTACAGAACGCCGGTACCATTGTTGAGGCATTTAATGCTTTCCATTTTCTGTGTTACGGAGCTCCTCTTTCGCTTAAACAATTGGAGAAAATGAAAGAATGGAGAGAGAATGCATGTGGCTTCTCTGTCGTAACTGTCTGCTATTATTCTATTGATCTTATTGCTTCAGACTTTATTATAGAAGGGAAATAAGAAATTTATCTCAACAGACTTTCTTCAATATCTTTAGTTTTTTTATTGAGGCTTTACAGTATGTTTCTGCTCTTCCCGCAGCTCATTTATAATAGCTTTTACCTATGACTTATTTTAGTCTGTTTATTGGAAGCTTAACTTATAAATTAAGAAATTTTAGATTAAAATTTATAAATATAATGTGTGTGAATCTGTCTTAATTAATTTAATTTTTTTTTTAAAATCTTTTACTATAAGTTAAGATATTTAAAATTTATAATTTATGTATGTGTAATATGAATGTTTGCTCAAAAAATATTTTCTCTTCTGGATTTCATCAGAGTACTATTTTGAGCTAATGCTACCTAAAACTCCGTTTGAGACAACTATCTTATTAATTGCTAAAGTTATTTTATAGAATAAAAATTTTTAATTCAAAATTTTTTTAAATTTAAAGCAGGAATAAAGCCGTCCCAAAAGAAGTCTAAATTATTCTTTATTCAAACATTTATTGGATTTTTTTTTTGGGAAAATTTGGGCGTAGCCCGTATATTAATAAAAAAGGATTACATGTAAAGTAAGAAGGACTAAAGCCATTAATGGCTGGCTTGAAGAAGCCCAAAAGAAGACAAAATTACATGTAAATGGCTAACAAAATGCCCTCAGAAATAAAATTCAAATTCAAAATAGACAGTAAATAACCCATAATAAGTGGCTTAGTGGACAAAAAAAGCAACAGAATCTCCCGGAGATCAGCAAGAAGGATGTAGAGACCAACAACAAATCCCACGATCCAGTAAGTCAAAGTATAATGCCCGTGAAAAAACTCCAACCAGAGTCAAAATTGCAGGCCAAAAATAACTCCCATGCCCATAGAACCTGGACTGATAAAAATGAATAAAAGAGACAGAACAGCAGATCATACACAACCCTGGTTGCCCATTGGAACCCATGGGCCATCCAAGGGATTGTGAGGGGAGTTTCATCATTGTCCAAGGAGGGCATATCTGCGATTGCACGGACCAGCAGCGAAAGCAGCGTGTAAAACATGATGAACCAGATTACAACCTGTCCAGAAATTCCATCGCATTTCTCCATTTCACAATTTTCTCAAACAAAGCTCTCTTGATACTTAACAGTAAAGAAGAATGGCATTGAAAATGATTACCAAAAATTCTATTGTTTCTCTCTTTCCAAATAAAATAAATCATAGAGGAAATAGCCAGTTTGTAAAAATTTATCACCTCCGAATTTCCTTTATACTTCCCATTAATCCAATCATACACCTGAAAAATGTTTGGCCTAAGCAGAACATTACACATCCCAGAAAAAAGTCCAGTCAGAATAGAGAATGAATAAGAGCATTCAAAAAATAGGTGAGAAACCGTTTCATCATAAGATGACAGAGGCTGCATATGCTTGGCACTATGATATTCCTTATTCGAAGCGCATCAGCAGTTTTGAGGCCCCCGGCATTAGCCAACCAAGCAAAAACATAAAATTTTAATGCATTTCTCTTATGCCATACCATATTATACCAGCTGCATTCAGGTATGTCCAAATAAAATTCCACCATATAGCTTTTAAAGTTGCTTTTCACCTTATCAAACCAAAGCAGACAGGGCCCCTCAACCGCAATGTCATTTATACCCGAAAAAACATCTCTTAAACTGGAAGAAAAAGTATTAGAAAATACCCACATAGATTCAGAAATGATACTGGATAGAGCTATGTCAGGAATATTTGCCAGGTTAACATTACCCAAAAAATCGCTAAGATTGCAGTTCTCAATCCAGTGATCCCATTTCAAAGAGATGGGGGCAGAGTTAGTGATTCTAAACTTGAAACACTGTTTAGCAACATTAGCCGTAAAACATATAGATTTTCAGAACCTTGAATCAGATCTCTTTTGGGCCCTTGTCAATTTGATTGCACCCAAATTACCAATAACTCACTTAAGGAACCCATGATGAGGCCATTTATTGGATTTTAAGATGGGAATTGGTACTATTGATGTTTGCCGATTTATGCATTAATTAGGAGGTGCAAGTACATCTATTTAAGAAATATTAAACTGTTAAATAAAAAAAAAATAATTAAGTGTTTAAAAAAAATTTCTCCTAAAAAAATTTGTGATACTTTCTATTTTTCTTAGTTTGGATGAAACAATGAGCTCAAAATAAATTTATTTAAAATTTTTAGAATGCAACATTTTTTTATCTATTTTTTATATATATATAAAAAAAAATCAACGAACGCATTTATTTGGACAAATAGCACCCTTAAAGTTTTATTTGAGCAAAATGCTTTGAAATATTTTCTGGTTTGTTCATTGGAATTATAAGTCTTTTCTATACTGGTTTGTATTTGCTAGGGGTGTCAATTTTTGACACGACCCGAAATCTGACTCGGAACTGACCCGGAAAAGCCTGGGTTCGGGTCGACCCGTTTGTGAAACGGGTTAGGTTCGGGTTCAATAAACTAACCCGTTTCAAATAACGGGCCGGGTTCGGGTTGACCCGGCAACCCGAAATTGACCAAAAAATTCTTTGCCCGTGTCTACTGCCCGCCCTGCCCGAAGATCGAGTGCCCTGCGCCCCTGCCCGAAGCGTCAGCTCGCGCGTGCGCGGGGGTCCCAAAGCTGTGCAAGTTCCGTCGTCCCGAACGGCTAGTCTCGCGCGTGCTAGGGGGCGTGCCTGCGCGGTGCAAGTCCTGAACGGAATAAACCCGAGCCCGAGGGCCGAACCGTCGAAGCACCGCGTGACTCGCGTCGACGCAGTCGAGTCGCGTCATTGGCTTCCTGCTCCGCCGCTGGCGCCTGAAGTCGGGATAGCCGGCTAGCTCGCTGCGGTGCCGCCTCACTGGAACTGGACGTAACGACGGGAGCTCGACGCGTTCCTTCATGTCGACTTTGAAAATCCGTGTCGGGCCGGGTTGACCCAAAACCGAAGCGGGTCGGGTTCGGGTCCGAAAACCTGACCCATTTTTTAAAAACGGGTTGGGTTCGGGTTGACCCGAATAGTGTCAGGTAAGTTCCAGATTCGACTCGAACCTGACCCGTTGACCCTAATTGACACCCCTAGTGCATGACACTAACATGTCATTTCCATAGAGAGACATTATGATAATAATTCATAATTTTAATTTTTAATTTAAATTAGCATTGCCATCAAGTCCTAAGTTTGCCTTTATTTATGCCTTGGGCATGCCTCAAGCATGATGAGGCATAATCCCCATGCACACAATGCATGACTCAAGCCTTTACTATACACCACATGCACATTAATGAGCTCATACTTACAACACATGTCACATCTACATTGAATATTGACAAGTACCTCCTTTAAAGATATTTTAAATTAAGATTTCAAAACTAAGGGACTGTTTGCCACTATTATAAATTTTTACAAAGTTGATTATAAAGTTATTGTGAAGAAAATAATTTTCTTAAAAACTATTATACAAATTACAAAGCAAAGTTCTAGCTCAAAATTTTATTTAAAGTTGTAGTCAAATAAGAATTGTGATTACAATTTATAAAGCAACGTAATAGAAAGCTGACTCAAACCAAAACTAAATAACACTTATAAAAAAGCGAGTATACTAATACATGCTATATAAGGAATATAATTAATTACGTCCACATGAATAAAAATTAAATTCTCTTACGGGTACTTTATTTGATGTAAAAATAACTACAATTAATTACTCCATATGGTCATATGGTGTTGGAGTGCTGATGTGATGCACGGGAGCATATGATGCACAAAACACAAGCTTGCGGATCACGGGAGGAATAACGATGTGTGCAGGTGCGCATGGTTTAGAATGCACGTGAGTAGTGGATTGGAAAGCACAATGGAGGTCGTTCTCAAGCGGGATTGGGCTCGGTTCAACGTGTTTGCTAATGGAGTTAGTGCAGGGAGCCGATTGAATTGCAACAAGCATGAGTTCTTGTGAATGGTTGGTTCTTAATTTGATCATAAAATTTGATCAATGTGGAGATTATAACGTATTGCCCCGTTTTACTTACGATGTATCCAAATTCGTATATATAGGATGTTTAGGCCTATTTAATTGTGCCCCTCTTGTATAAGAAATTCTTGTGCTTGCTCCTCTTTCTCTCTTCCCTTCCCTCTCTATCTCTCTCTTCCAAAAAAGCTCAAGAAGCGCTTCCTCTTCCTCATCAAGAAACGCAACAACAAATTTGCAATAAATCAAATTAAATAGTGAACAGGTGAATTTTTTTTTTTTGAAGGCTACAGTTTTCCTTCTCTTTGTTCAAAAGAATTTGATGGCAACAGTTAGAACTTCGAGGAAGTAAAGGATGAAGAGATGGAGATATTTAAATCTATTTCCCGAACTGAGCAATGTGCACATGAAGGCCATGTTCTCCTTATCCCAAATAGAGTTGTGCAAGAACAGGAGAAAGAGAAAGGACCCACCGAGATCATATCAAAGTGCCGTGATAAAGCAACCACTCCAGGACTGAAAGCTACCAATCGCTCCTAATTTTCTTAAAATACATCTACTCACAGTAGTTAATTTGACGAAGAAAGCCAAATTATATATGAGCTTACTGTCAGGTAGATGAACCATTCATAAGTGAGCTGATGATCTGGCAAGCAATAGATTATGAGCTGGAGAAGTTGGTGCATATTTATGACAAAGAAATGCCCTTCTCTTCAACCAAAGGGTGGAACAAATATGACAAGAAATGAAGAGATTGCGATACGCTGCAAAAAAAAAAAAAAAAAAAAAAAAAAAAAAAAAAAAAAAAGAGGGAGAGAGAAATCAGGAATCACACATGTATATATCTAACAAAAAAATAGAGTTACCGCAGCGCAAATTTCGGCTTATCCTGGCAGTTATAACCGCCAAAATTTTCTTTGCAGCGGTTCTAAAATCGCTGCATCCCCACCGTAATTGCAATGCGAAGCAACGACGTTCCACAGCGGTTTTAGGACCAGTGGGGTATATCTAAGGAAGTGCTGGATTTTGCAGCGGTTATAACTGATGCATTGTTTCAGATTTGCATCGGTTTTAATCGCAGCGAAAACTATATTTTGGCGACAGTTTTAAATCCGCTCCTAAGAAGCGCTGCGAAAAACCCTATTTTTTAGTAGTGGTACAGTCATTATAAGCTCTACATGAAAATATTAATGTTGTTGATTCTTTTTGATAGCTAGCTAGTACAAACTGGTGAGTCTTAGATGGTACTGCCTTCTCCGCTCGCAATAGAGCTTTGAAAAACTAAGGTTTCAAGCAGCTCTTTAAGTTTAGTTCGAGTAATTTATTTTCATCTCAATATATAAGGGTATAGAGGTAATTTATTCCAATATAGTTGCAGCACAGCAACTTGACAGTTATACTTCTCAAACAAAGTATACTATTTTCTATACAATAGTTTCAGAAAGTAGTTTTTTATACAACAATTTTATAACTTTTTTTACAGACAGATGCAACCGTCCCAAATGCACCCTTTAGAGTGAAATGGACTAAAAATATAAGGAACAGTATAGATGATTAGTCGGAAAATAGCAGTGTTTGGTCTTATAATGTGAAAATCATCAAATCATATACTATCATAGCTTATAAGTGAATTACTGGCATGCTTTGTTAGGTTTGTTGAATCTCAATGGCACTTTGAAACCAAACAATGTAAACGGTAATTACAAACCATTGGTAAGTCCTAAAAAGAGTGGGAACATAGTAGTGGGGAAAAGATGTGTAGTCTGCATCAGAAAGGAGAGCTGCACTTTTACATGTCGGTGTAAGATCTCAAAGAACTTGCCATGTGGTTCTGAAGTCTAAAAATGGCAGAATATTTCAATTTCTAATAAGAGGCAAGATGCAAAACAACAAAAGCTATCAGAGATATTTGTGTTTCAGGAGTGGTGACTTCAGTAGATCTCTTAGCATTTTAAAGCCCGAGAACATATTTAACCTCCAACTTTATTGAAGAATATTTTATTACAGAACTGAAACTCCATCTACAATGTGGAAGTCGTACCAACTTTCAATTTTTGTTAACTTATGGAACCATAAAAAACAAGTTTGCCAAGTTTATATCTATCTGTGTGCTCACAAATGACCCGTTTCAATGAGTTGTCGTGGTATAAAGAGAGAGTTATCTTCAGAATAAACCCAAGAACTATAAGGGAAAGCACCAACTGGTATATTCATGAATTGTTAGGTTTCTGGTAGTTTTCATCTTACCTAATTGATAACGAATGTGTAAACAAATGTACATGGAGAAAAGTAATGTCGTCAGATGCCAACAACGTTAGCATAGCAAATCTACATCAAATCCATTGAAGACATATGGGGACAACTATATAATTGAGTGAAGAACTAGGCTTTTCTAAAAGGTTTAAAACTTTTTTTGCTTTAGCCATAGTAGAGCTAACAAGACAAAAGGAGAAACTGGTGGTTAGAATATCTTCATCTATATATGATGAGATATTTGAAGGTAAATGTTCAGTGAAATTATTATATGTACTTGTTAAAAGCCAGCTGCCATAATATATACTAATATATGCCCATGTAGGTACTACACAAAAATCTAACAGGTCCTCTAAGGAGACTCGATCTAAATGGTCACATCCTTTGAGATGAGCACTCATAATGAAGAAAAGAAGTGGGTTAGTTTGCACCATCTCACAAAAATATAGTACTCTCCCATCTACACAGACATCTAATAGGTCCTCGATGGAGACTCAGACTGTATGATCATATCCCTCAAAAGGAACAATTAGGGGTGTCAATATTTGACACGACACGAAAATCCGATACGACCACGCTAGGCAGCCCGGGCGACCCCGCCCCGCGTGCCAAGCAGCCCGCCTTCCCGTGTCGGGGTGGGTCAACCCGGCAACCCGCCGGGTCGGGTCCGGGTTCAAATTTCCGACCCGTTTATCTACCCGGGTCGGGTTAGGGTCGACCCGTTTGAACTTGAGTCAGTTCCGGGTTCGACCCAAACCCAAACCTGACCTGTGACCCGAAATTGACACCCCTAGGAACAATAGCAATGAAGAAAAGAAGTGGACCAATAAGCTAGTCAGCACCATCTCACAAAATTATAGCTACCTCCTAGAGCAAGGCCACATTAGGAAGACTCACCTGAACTAATCACACTAAGAAATCGTCACACAAAACAAATCCCACAAGGAGATTCATTCAGGCTAATTCGATCTAGCTACAAATTTAACTCGTCCTAGCATGACTGCATGAGTCATTAATCCTGAAACACTCTCTATTGCTGGAGCCACTCGATAGCTACTGACATCATCATCCCACCTACATCTCAAAATCTGCAATTACAATCTCTCACATTCTGATAGACCTCAGCCCATTGCCTTTGTCCCACAGGGGAACTAACCCCTTTGCCTTCAGATGCCAAAATCTAGCCTAAAATGAACTTGCTGTCACATATGGAGGATTCGTCTCTATAGAATTACCTCATACACCGAGAGTCAAGGATATTCCCACTCTGCATACTTAACCTAAAATCCACTCGCCCTCCACAACTTTTACCTCAAAGTTACTTGCTATTGAGGCTGGTGCCATTCATGGACAATTTCTAATCCAACCCATAAAAAACGCTAGTGTTGAAGAATCATAATACAAATTCAAGAAAAATATGTTCTCTGCTCTCACAACAAAACCAAAACTAGATTGAATGGTTAGGAAGAACAAAATACATTTTGGATTAATTATATGTAACAGTTGCACATGCCCTTCCAGACTTCATAATACTTCAAATTTGAGCCACATAGTTGCTGCTAACAAGTTTTTAACAACTATATTACACATTAAAAATATATTTTCTTCCGATTTACTCAAATTTTAATGTGCAACTTCTGAGATATGATAGATCTAACTCTTATGCGCGTTTTGAATGTAAAATCATTACATTTTAGTTGGTAGATTAATGTTTATAATTTTTTGAAGTAAATGAATAATGTATAGATTTTCTTGTATTTTATAGATTAGTGTATTTCATACATGATATTGACTTAAACTGTATAGAGAAATAATACGACTGATATAAAATAAATTTGACATTCGCATATAAATAAGGAAGGATGGCTATAAATATTATAATTAATATGTGTTGACTTTTAAAATATAATATCCTACACAGGAGGTCGGGCCGACGAGATTTCTTTAAAATAAAAGTTTATGGTGTAATCATGGTTGTAGCATATAACTGATTGATCAAATTATGTCAACGGGCATATGGTGATGACCCTTAATGATTTATTGAAAGTTACATATGAATTAATTTAGAATTTATGAATAATGATTGTTAGATAAAGATTAATGACCAACTAGTCGGCAATTGGAATTAAATTAAGGATTGATGACCAACAGTTTGATAGTTGGGGTAGATGATGTTGAAAACAAAGTTGGATGTCTTGCCTTGTTATTTATAATTATATTTGTGATTGCATTTATATGATAACATATGAATTGATTGATAGCATGGTAATACATTATAATAATAAGCATTAGTAATATAGTATATTATTTTAAAATATTGATATGACATGTTGATAGACAACTATATATTACATAATGATTGGTAGAAGTATGTGATAGAACTATCAATATGAATATAATTGATAAAAAAATAAGGCTTATTTCACTATACAACACATGTTATTGATTAATATATAGCTTTTTACCAACTTTCTTATGGATTGATAGACTTCTTTTCTCTTATTGAATACTGTAATTTTACTAATAATATTGGCTTTATTATTGTTTGATATTGAATGAAATTGAAGTAGGTATATTGATTCTTTTATCTTGTATTGAATACAATAGTATGTTTTTGTTACTTGCTGAATTATTTATTTATTATGTGATTTTTACATGATTTCAGGTAAGGATAAGAAGCTTGCAAAGTGAGGATAGTCAGTAGGTGATAGTTTAGATTTTATTTCTCGTTGTTTGGTTTTATATGTTATTTTGTAATATGTTATTGGCCATTATATATATTTTTAGGAATTTATTAAATATGTAAATATACAATGAATAGTAATGTAATTATATTTTCTGCTTAGATTGAATCTTGTGAGTTTTGATTGACATTTGATAAAAATGTATGTAATTATACCAATTTAAATTTAAGGGTGTCAGACACAAACCCTGCTAAATCAATATTATTAGTGAAGTTAAATAATTTGAAGTTAGTCACATAAGAAAACTACAATATACCATTCCAAGTTTTAGCTTCTCATTCACAATCATTGGACTTGCATTCACTTTGCAATTTAACATATTAAACTTTTTAAAGTATAATTAAGTAACATTATTCTCTTGTGAAAAAAAAAAAAACCTATCTCCCACATGCTTAACTAATTCCAATAAAATCATGAAGTAATACTAAATCTCTCATCTCAAAATATTTCATTATTCATCTTAAAATCATCTTGAAGATAATTTGATAAACTGGCCATATATATTATGCCATTAATATATAAACTTTGTTTCGGATAATTTTCGTACTACTTTCTACAAAAGTTTTTTAGAACCAAAATTTTTTGAAAGTAGCTAAAAAGAAATGTCTAAAAGCTATCCCAAACAAAACCTTAGACACATCACAAGAATTATGATGTTTATCTTGCTTCTATAAATATTTATTTGATAACAACTTTTTTCAAAGTAGGAATCAATTTTATTTAATCATTCCATTTCAGCAAGTGTCAATCCATGGGGTTTCTTTTCCATTTATAAATCTTGATGAAGCCTTTGGATTGATTAGCAATGTCATCATTTTCTAGCTCCTTATTTACAAATGCAGATTTTACACATCATCTGGATAGATGGGTCACTTCATTTGAGCTGTCACTAAAGCAACTATTTTGTTCAAATTGAGCTACCAGAAAGAAGGTTTCTTCAAATGCAATCCCTTGTTGAGAATATCCTTTACCTTGAAGCCTATTAAACTTGTGATTTTGGATCCTTCCAAAAATTAACATATGCTACATTATTTTATACAACCACTAAAATTCAATAACAATTTCTTTATGTAGTAGATCCACTTTGTCTTTTGAATTTGTATTTCCTTCATTACAAAGTATCATTTGACTTTTCTGTCCCCTTGAAAATATTGAGTCTAAAGCATACTAGGTAAGTATATATATAAGATCATATATTTCTTCTAAAGATCTAATAGTTATTGAAGGAGTTTTATCAAAAGAATCAAATTAATGATGACAGATAAGATCAAATCAATGAAACATAATGATATTTAAGATACTGTTGCTTGGTTGTAAATAGTTTTCAAAATTGAATGAGATTCAAAAGACAACATTAAAATATAAGGTACGTCTTTTCGAATAAAATTTAACAAAAAAAGGTGTTGACTATAAAAGAATTTCTCTTCAATTTCATCGAACATCTCTTACTTATTATTTCACATGCAACCCATTATAATTTAAAACTACATAAGATGAATGTAAAGAATATATATATTTAATGATATTATTGAAAATAATATAGATGGTGCACCTAGAAAATTTTCAATTTAAATATTCAAGATAGTTGTTATGAAAAAAAAAATTCATTTATAACTTAAAGGAAATATATCACAAATGATATAGAAAGTTTGATAAGTGATTTCTTATTTTGATTTTAAAGAACTTCGGACTAACGTAGTCGACATAATAAGTAAATTTATTCTCGCGGAGTTATATATATTGATGATATTATACCAGCTATGATCAATATAGATTTCATGTATGAAACTAAGATATTTCATTCAAAATTTTTGAAATAAAAGATTTTGAGATATATTTTTCGTGTTTGGTATATAAATCTATCGAGATCTCTCGAATGATATTCTTGCCTTTTTTTCAATAAAATTAAATATTGTTAAAATAAATTAATTTTACAACAAATAAAAGATAGCATATACAAAGCCAGTGAATAAAAGAAAGCAGAAGTTGATGGAGATAAAAAAAAAAAAACTCAAAAGGAACAATCAAATCAAGAAAAATATTGTTGTCACATAAATGATAGACCTATCCATCTAATCAGCAAAGGACATGCACCTTTGTCAAAATATGAAGCAAAATCCATGAAGCAAAATCCACGCTTGAACAAAAGAGGCCGGTCAATCAAACTCTTACGACCAAAATTTCTCCCAAGTTGCAGCAAGGATGATCATCCAAACTAAAGGCAGTGAATGCTTGTAACTCCAAAAAGAGTAGGTGGAGCACAGCTAAAAAGAAAGAAAAAAAAGAGTTAAAAAGAAGATTCATGATATACTTGGCTTGTCATCATACCAAATAATGATAAAATGTTTGGTAGATTTTGCATGATATGTTATACACTTTGAGATACACTCTTTTGCCCATCATAAAATATTTCCCATTACATACAGTTTTTATGATATTTAGGGTTTACTGAAAATATATATGATATGACATCACATTACATAAAATTTTTATGCTACACATTCATTGTTGATTTATGTCATTGATCTTATGATATAATGACTATTGATGAACCTTATAATAAAATTATAAAATAAATTGTTTTGATCGTATCGTAATATTATTATTATTCCAAATTGTTAGGAGATATTAATTCATTAAGATAATAAATATTGAGCTCTTAAAGTTATTTAATAATGTATAATTATAAAGTGATACATGTGGCCTAAATGGATGATCGTGAAGAAATTCTAACAAGAGTTTAGATACTAACACAAATTATATAATATATATGCCATCTAAGAGTTTATACCTAATAAATAACAATCAAATTAAAACAAGTTTTTTGGCCTTTGAGATATCTCATTAATTGATATGGACTTAATAATACGTATAGATATAATATTTTATTTTATTTAATGATGGACCAAATAAAAAAAACTCAAATTAAAAATAGAATTTTTAACCCATTCAAAATAGTGTTTCATTTTTTTTTTTTGACAAAACAGATAATATATTAATATAATAAAAAAAGGTTACATTGTCAAGTAAACATAAAAAGGAGAAATACAATGAAGAGAGGACTCAGTATTCGGCCGAGGCTCCCAGCACCCTCGAAATCTCGAACGGACCGTCCAAGTGGTTCATTTATTTTCTCACGGCCCCGGCTTCTTGAATAAAAAATATGGATTTCTTTCTTCAATAAAAAAGATAGATTTCTCTACAGAGTGACATTAAAGTTCAAATATGATAAGCGTGTTTCAATAGATTCATATCAGCATGATACTAAGACTTGGTTTGAGACATCTTTCTTACTACTTAAAGCATCTTTTCTAATAAAAAAATTTGAATTTTTATATAAAAAGCTGATTAAAAAAAAGTAAAACGCAGTCCCAAATAAAATCTAAAATTTTTTGATGATTTGACATGATGTCTTAATACAATGAACTCATAATCCATCACCTTTTACTTTTTCTAACACCTACAACATAGCATATGATTGTTTCTCCATCATTATTTTATGTAAGGTAAGGGGATTGAAGAATAAACTCTTTTATCAATCAAAATTCAACAAAAAGAAGTGGACCATCTAGTTTGATCCTCACTCCTACTCTTCTAGATTCCCCCTTATTTCAACATTGATGTGATTTAACACATTTCTTAATTATCTTATCCTCCTCTATTTGTTTTTTTAATTGTGAAGATCATGTCGAATAACATCTCCATGCATCCATGCATGATTAAAAGCTTACATCATGCTTGTACGTCTCTGCTTTGATCCCTATAAGGCAGTCCTCCACACGTAGGCTTTGTTTGGTGGAGTAGTTGCTGTCCAAGCACTGTTGTTAAAAGTTGTTTAAGACGAAATTGTTGCTATTATTTGGCATATAATACTTTTTCAAAGAAGTGTAGTCAAGTAATCAAACTAAGAATCTGTTTAGGGCTGTTGCGGTTTTTTTATAAAGATAACTGTGAAGTTAATAAGTTATTAATGTAGGAAAAGTAAATATTTTAAAATTTATTATGGGTATTATAAATATATTCTCTTTTAAAAAATTAAACAGCAATTTTATTTTTTTAGCCCCGCATATTAATAAGGCTTAATTAGATTGGGGCAGTTTTCTTACTGTTTTTGAAATAAATTTTTTTTACAAAAAATTCTTGAAAGGAGTAAAAAAAAGTGGTCAAAAGCCCGTGCCTAAGACTTTATTTTAGATAGCTTTCTTTCTGCTTTCAAAAGCAATTTTTTAGTACAAAAATTTCTTTAAAATGAAATTTTTGCATTAGAAAGCTTATTAAGAAATTAGTAAGAAAGCTATACCAAATGAAGCCTAAGATTTTATTTGAGACAACTTTGTTAATGCTTTGCAAAGGAGCTGTACGTAGAGAAAAAAACTTTTTTTTTTAATACTGTTATAGAAAATATCTTTTTAGTACAAAAATATTTTTAAAACAAGGAAAAAGTAGTAGCAAAATATTAATTGTAGCTTCGATCTGAATAGTAAAACAATAAGATGCCCCAAATGAAGCCAAAAAATCTCATTATAAAAAACAATTTTTATCACAAAAAATTCTGAAAAATAGTTATAAAATTATAATAAATTCAAATTAAAGTCAAATAAAAATGTGTTTACAATATTAGATATAAATAATAAAAAAGCTGGCCTCTTCATCTAGGCCCTAAGTTGTAGGTGTTTGATTGAAGTTAAGCATATCTTTAATATATATAGCTCAAAACCGATTTTTCCTGATCTTAGGCGTTCGACTCACCGTGGATTACCGTCTTTGTGGGTCTCGGATCTTGAGATTTCTGAGCTTGCGATCCCTTTCCAGTTTTCTTTAGTAGGTTTTTTTCCTTCTAAGAGACCTTCTCTGGAAGCTATAAGAAATTTTTTTTTTTAACCTAAAGCTTAAGGGTGAGGTTTCTGTAACTGTTTTAGATCAAACCCATATTCTGATTAAGTTAGCAAACGATCTTGATTACTGCCGGGTGTTTTGTCACCGGTCTTACATTGTGTTCAACTGTTATATGAAGCTAACTAAGTGGTCTCCGACTCTGGATATTGGGGTGGAATCTCCGATTATTCCGATTTTGATTTCTTTTCCGCGCCTTCGTCCCCATTTTTTTGCACCCCGCATTCTGTTTGGTTTAGCTGAAATCTTTGGTAAACCTTTAAAAATTGATGAAGCGACTTCGGTGGGTTCTCGGCCCTCTAATGCTCGTGTTTTAGTTGAGCTTGATATCACGAAATCCTACCCTAAACAAGTTTGGCTTGGTTCTGATTCTTTGGGCTATGTTCAGGATGTCATTCTTGATGAATTTCCTAATTTTTGTTCTGTGTGCAAATGTATCGGGCATGCAAATGGGTCGTGCAGAACGGTTTTGGTTGTTCCTACTCCAGCTGGGGGGGAAATGGTTACTGATGCTCCGGTTTTAGCTGAGTCGGTTGGGGTGGAATTAAATGTTGGTGGTAATAATGGTGGTGTTCTGTCTGAACCTGTGATTACTGAGCTTAACGCTTCGTCTTTGCTTAGTGTGGGGGCGGAGGTTGCTTGCGTTGATGCGATTGATGGACTGAATCCTGTTATTATGCCTTCAAACTTAGATACTGCTAAGTTGGTTGATTCCGCTCCAGTTGATGCTGTTCCAAATGTATTAATTGACTCGGTTTCTGATTTGGTAGATAATAGGTTAATTAATGGTGTTGGAATCTTGCCTGAGGTTGTTGGAGGTGTTCTTTCTCCCAATGCTACCCCTTTTGTTCCTAATGTTGCTACTGCTGACTTGGCAATTATTACTTCAGAGAAACTTAATACTTTAGTGGAGGGTGCTGTTGTTAACTCTGATATTGTTTTGGATTCGGAGATGGGTGAGGCGGTGCCTTTCCTGCCTAACGACAGTGAGAATGGTGTTCCGGCTTTGGATACGATTGTTGATGTTCCCGTTAATCTGATTAATCCGCAAGCTATGGCTAACTCTTTAGGTGATTGCTCTGGTTTGGAAATTAGGAACCAAACAAAATGGTCGGCTGTTGATTCAATTTCGGAATCTACTGATGATGAAGTGTATTCGGATACGGACTACGACTTCTCTGTGGTTAGTGCTAAAATTGAGCAGAAGCGGGGAAAATTTTGGGGGAGACGACGTCGCCGACATTGATTTTCCATGCTTTTCGTTCGTTTCATCGTTTGCCGAGGCTTTGTGGTTTTATGGGCTATAGCAATGATGTGGTTGGGACTCGCGGCCTGGTCGTCTTGCTTGTGGCAACCTTTTATTGGACGGTCCGTGCGTGGCGACTGGGTCGCTGGGAGCCTCGGCCGTCTACTGAGCTTTTTTTCGCCTATAATTCCTGTTGTTTTTCTTTTACTTTGTTTCCATTCTGTAGCTGTTGTAACCTTTGTTGATTGAGTAATGAATTTATGTTTTGTTAAAAAAAATAAAAATAAAAAAAATAAAAAAAAATATTAATTTTAGAAATGAGTTTCTTCAAAACTATGTAAGAAAAACTGTCTCTAAAAAAGTTTTCGTTAGGTTTGTGCTTATAAAATAAATTTTAATTCTTCTTTTAGTGATGGCCTTGATGAGTGAAGTTTTGGTTTTCTCAAGATATTAGGACCCCACAACATTTTAATGATGGTCTTGAATCTTGCAAAGGATTTCACTAGACATGTCCTCTCTATTTTTTTTTTAAACATGCCCACCGCTACATTTATTGAGCATTTTCCATGTGATAGAGTTTGTTCCTCAGCTTCTTGAGAAGAAGGCAAATCATGTAAAAGTATAATGATAGAATTTGATCACGATAAAGTCATAGGTTTCTTTTGCTTTGTCTTTGTGGGGAAATTATTCTGTGCTGTCACCGGACTGTTTAGAGGCGAATCAGAATGAGTCATGTCATCCAGTACACAACGCTACACAGCAAAAAAGTGACAGGGCGAGTCCTGATTCGCCTCCGGACGACGTCCGATGACCTCTTATAATAATTTCCCATCTTTGTGATGGTTTCAATTAAAATTCTTTACCAAAAATATTGTAGGTGAAAAAGGCCCTTTGATGTGTGAAGGTTGAAGTAACACAAAGGAAATGTTCGTCAAAAGTACAAGATTTATGGATTGACCACTTAACCATTCAATCAAAGGATTATGTAAGATAAACAATTAAATATTTGTTGCTTACTTATAATATGCAATCAAAGAGTTTATAATATGTTGAACCACATAATCTCATTATTCTTCTAATTTATTTAATTTCTCTTTGGTTTATATTACAATTATCTTGCTGATTACCTTTCTAATTCTTCAAATCTTGATGTATTTTATATATCTTAGGTTATATTATATGTTTACAAAGAATCTTATGGTGTGGTTACTTATAAGACTTGTTTTAATAAGCAATCTTGGTTGAGAATAGTTAAAATAGATTTTATTTGATAATCTAATTTCAGTTGAAAGAGTAAGGGAATATATTAGTAGTGGTGTCAATTTTTGACACGACCTGAACCCGATCCAGAAAAATCCGGGTTCGGGTCAACCCGAATCCCAAACGGGTCGAGCTCGGATTCAACAAATCAACCCGTTTTAAAAATCGGGTCGGATTCGTGTTGACCCAGCAACCCAAAATTATATATGTACCTATAATTTTTGTTTTTAATTCAAATGCATATAATCAACAACTTTAAAAAAATCTGAATATTTAGCGGCGATTTTAACTGTCATTTTTCTATATTTTTAGCAGCTGTTTTAACCATCGCCCATCGGTAAATCTAGCATTGCTATTTTGGTTCTGTAGCAGTTGCAAAACTACCTCAAAATTGTTGCAGTGAAAGCCAAATTTTTCTATGATTATAGTTGAATTAATCATTTTCTTTCAGATTTTTTTTTGAAAAAAAAATGTCAAAATATTTCAATTTAATTTGTATTGAAATAAACTTAAAAATCATTGGACTTATTTTGTGATTAAATGTTTAGTATTATGTATAAAAAGTTTTTATTATACTGATCTTAAAATAAATTTAATAATTTTAAAAATCATCTTAATCTAATTTGAATAAGAATATCTTTATACAACTTTTATTTAAAAGAATTGTAGAAAGAAAATATTAATTCAACAATAATAAATAAAGATTATAAAATCAAATATGTTCGAGAAAAAATTAATTAAAACCTTAGTAATTTATATATATTAAAAAAAAATTCCAATATCTTACGTGAAGGGATAAAAGTGTATGCACAACTGTAGACAATCAACTCTTAATCAGCTAGACTATTTTCCACGTCTTCCCCCTTCACGGATTATAATTTCTCCGTACTTGGCAGTTGACACCACCGCCGCCATGTCTGACCTCTCATCACAACGTCAGCTTCTTCGTCTTCAACTCGTCGAGAGATTATTCTGTACACCGGACATAACTTATCGTCCAGAGACGAATCAGATGCAGCCATGTGATTCAGTACCGAGCAGTATCGAGCTCGGTACCGAGCCGTGGAACTAAGTAAGGGATGACATAACGCATTTTCATTGAATTCTGAATGACGTTTGGTGTGCGCACAGAATAATTTGCCCAACTCTTCGCCATCTGAACATCTCATCATCTGAAATGAAAAATGTGTCTTACGTAGAAGGATTGCGGTCAGAGTAGGAGATCCACGTTCTTCTGCGCTCCCCCTAGCGTGGCGCGATGCTTGCTGTCTGTAGTAGTTGGGTGGTCTTTTTCGCTTTCACATTTAGAATTTTTTCCTTAGTCATTTTCTTCGCTTTGTTGTTTATTTTCTTCTCCATTTTCTTCTTTCACTTCATCTATTTCAATTGCAGGGACCACTAACACAATAGTAGCTTTGAAAACTTGAACAACTTAAGGTAACGTAGGCAGCTGGTAGCTTTAAAAGCTACAGAACTTCAAAGTTGGGATAAGAGAGGATCACTAGCGGCCACTAAGTAGGGGCTTAGCCCATTCATTAAGTAATGAAGATTATATGTAAAGAAATGACAAAGAAAAAATCATAATAAGAATAGCCTGAGCTCCAGCAAAAAAAAGTGCAGAGCCCAAAACCAGAACTTTAATTATATTAAAAATTATTTTTAAAAATAATTAAAAAATCAACTTAATCTCGAATGTTCTAACTTACGAATTCTATCAAATTGTACTATGAAGATCACCTCTCAAATTATACTTTAGGTGCATCCATTTCTCCTGTGATTGTGGCCAAAGTTCCCCCATCTCTAGAAAAAGACAGTGCAAGTACTTCACCAACACACTCTTTTTTTTTTTTTTTGGGACATTTAGGCCATTTAAGGCAAACTCACACACACAACGCATACACATGGACTCGAACCTTGGACCTCTTAGTTGGAAGCCTAAGCTTTCAACCAATAGGCCAAGGAGAGTTATGTACCAACACACTCTCAATATGATATTTTATATCCCGTAGTTCATTTTTATAAATTTAGTGTATATTCCCTGGTGTACTAACTCCACAATATATTATTATGTAATCTAGTTTATAGTACTCTCATTTTATCTTACATGATCTCATTTGATAAAAAATCTAAAATTTAATAAATTTATTTATATTGGATTGGGCGAGTAGATGGTACGAGCCTCTATTATCCTCATTAAGAATAGACGAGTTGAGCAAACTTCTAATCAACTCTGACTTGAGCTTATGATTATTAATTAATCGAATTTGAGCTTGATTTTGGGTTTAATTATATAAATTTGAATTGGCTCAAGAAACTTGCTCATTTATTAATTATTGATATGTCATCGAAAAATTATCTTGATCGGGCACGAATCTCAGGGCAAAATCAAGTTGGAAACTTCCGAAATTAAAATTGGAACCATCTGAACTCCGATTTCAGTAAACTTACAGTCGAACTGAACATCTCGGAAATATAAACCCAACGACACCAAATTCGACTCAATCTGACCCAAATGGGTCCAAATTAATATAAATTTGAATTGGTTCAAAATTTGAACCCAAACGGCTGACGACATTGCTCCGCCGGACCACCACTTGAGGCCTTGAGCTCCGCCGGACCACCACTTAAGGCCCTCACCTCCGCCGAACCACTGCCTGATTTCGTTGCTCCACCATACCATCACATGAGGCCCTGAGCTTCGTCGGACCACCACTTGAAGCCCGAACATCTGCCGGACCACCGCATGAGGCCCAGACTTTTGTCGAACCACCACTTGAGGCTATGTGCTCCACCAGGCCACCATCAGAGGCCCGAACTTCTGCTGGACCACTACCTAAGGTCCAGACTTCTGCCGGACCAACAATTGAGACCCGAAATTTTACTGGACCACCACTTAATTGATGCCCGAAATTCTGCCGGACCACCACATGAGGCCCTAAGCCCCGTCAAACCACCACTTGAGGCCCTGAGTTCTGTCATACTACCACCTGATGCCCGGACTTCTGTCAGACCACCACCTGACACTCGAACCTCTGCCAGACCATCACTTGATGCCCTTAGCTCCACCAAGACACCACCTGATGCTCGGACTTTTATCGGACCACCACCTGAGGCCCAGACTTCTACCGGACTATCACCTGAGATTCGGACATCTCTTGGGCCACCACTTGACGCCCAAAGTTCTCCCGGAGTACTACCCTTCTACTACGGTCTTTCGGACCCTTGTCTGTTGTTGACTATGTTTCTTCCGACCTCCATCACCAGACAACGGTCTTTTTAACCCCGGTCTCCTGCCAAATACAGTCTTTTGGACCCCTATCTCATGCCGACTATGGTCATTCCAACCTTTATCATTTAATACGGTCGTTCCGACCTACATCGCCAGACGACAATATTTCTAATATCAGTCTCCGACATACTACGGTCCTTCCGACCTACATTTCCAGACAATGGTCTTTTAGACCCTGATCTCCTGTCTACTTACTACGACATTTCTGACCTCTATCCTATCAACTATGGTCCTACCGACCAAACAAACATGTTTATACTGATTATTATAACTACCACCATATAATGCTCTCTATATGATGTAAATTTGTACGTGACATCAAGTCAATGCCTTCTCCCAAGGAAGGGCCTCATTTGTAATCGACTGCAAATACTAGTGGATTCATTTAAACTGGGTGGCCAGGCCCCGTGGTTTTTTTCCCTTTTCAGGGGTTTTCACATAAAAACTCTGATGTCTCTTATAAACACTACACTCGCTCTCTTATTTGATTATGTGCTGGATCTTCGTACAATGCTAAGATGATAAACTTCATATTTCTCTACCGTCGCGAATATTCTAGGATGCAACATTTATGAAGAGAAAAATAGTTCAAATAGGAGTAATTGTTATAATAAAATGACAAAAAGAGAAAAATTAGAAGTAAAAGTAATAAAAAATTAATTTGACATTAAAAAGTGGTACAAATTTTTTAAATATTTTTAATAATTAAACTTTTAATTTTAAAATGATAATAAATTTAAAATATTATTTAGATTAGTATTTTTCAAATAAATCAATTCGTGAGTTAATGAGTTTAGTCGGAGTTAGCTCTGATACGTTATCACAAAATTATCTTGATTGGGCACGAATCTCGAACTGGGCGAGGCCCCGTGGTTTTTTCCCTTTTTGGGTTTTCCACGTAAAAACCTTGGTGTTCACTTTCTCTTTTCTGTTTGTGTGCGGAATACTCGTGCAACGCTAGGACGCGAATTTACAAACTCTACCGCCGCGTATATTCTCGCACGCAACAAGCTCAAACTCGACTTGTTAATTTATTTGGCTTGGCTCACAAGCCATTTATCTAGGCGCGTTAGAGCCAACACATAAGTCGGCTTGCCTCATTCACACACCTAGCCCCCATTCTAGCTCTTTTAATGAAGACACGCCTTGTAGTTACTTTAGACGTTTAATTTACAAGTTTGGGCACTTTTATAAATACATGATTAACAGACAAACATGAACTTGCATGAACAACTTGGCGCTCGATTCACTTATGATCACCATCAATATCAGTTAAAACTGATAAACGAGCTCTTTAAGAAAACTCATTAAAGTTTTATATAGAGATATTTTATGATATGATAATATAGTTTTTTTAGAAATGATAATAAATTCATCTAATAATTTAAATGATTAATTAAATGCTTTATGAGATTAATTTAGAATATATAATTATCAAAATTAATATGAAAATTAATCATCAAGTAGTTTCTCATAATATTAATTAAACATAATAGTACTGACATTAATTTATATAAATAATAATATGTGATTTTTATGCTCCATTCGCTTCAACACCTGCATCAGATGGTTTTACCTTTGTATTCTATAATACCTAGGAAGTTATATATTGGCCAACAATTCTGCAAAGCTATAAAATACTTTTCTTTCTCATTAGTTACATGCCTGTGAGATGTATTAGATTTGACTTATGTTAATAAATATAGAGGTAGACCTAAAAAGACATTGCTAGAAAATATTAAAAATGATATTTGTTTATTAGATTTAAATGAGGATTTAACTTTTAATAGAGCATAATGAAGAAAAATGATTCATGTAGCTGACCACACATAGTGGAATAAAAACTTCTTCTTCTTCTTCTTCTTGTTATTGTTGTAGTCACATGCCTAGGAGAGCCAAGGCTATTACCATTGCCTTAATTCCCAAAGGTTGTCATGCCACTAACATCAATGAATACATGCCAATATTTCTTTGCAATGTTTTTAACAAAATATTTGCAATGATATTGGCCAACTGGATGAAACACATCATGCCCTATATTATTCATTATAGTCAATTCAGATTTAAACATGAGAGAATTTATATTGACAATATATTTATTGCTACATAAAATTTAGGGGAATTTCAAGATATTTTCTATTGGCTTGGCTGGAACAAAAAGATTTTCCCAATGTCTTCATTTCTTGGACCAAGGGTCGCATTACTGATGTGTATTTTTTACTTTGTGTTAATGGAGTACTTAATGGCTTCTTTGGCTCTACTGCATGCTTACGGCAGGGGTGCCTCCTATCTTTTCAACATTACGATGGATGCCTTATCTAACAGTTTTAAAGCTTCTATTTTGGAGAATTCTTTTGCTTACATTACTGTTGGGGGTAATAACTTTGTCCATCTCTTCTAAGCTAATGACTTTCTAGTTTTTGGTATAGTTACAATACAAAATGCCACTTCTTTTAAGCAAACCCCGTCTCTCTTTAATTCATTCACTGGCCTGAATATTAACTGTGCTAAAAGTGCTATCATCTTCTTTAAGAGAACAAGTTCAGCCCCTTCTATATGTGATATCCTTGACATTATCGCGAGAATGCCGCTGAAATGCGCATTCAGGTAGAGCTGACAGTGGACGGCAAATGCTCATTTAGCGTTCGGTTGAAAATGGCCTTAACATATTGACTTTGCTCATGGTATTTTATTTTTTTGGTTTTAATTTAGTACTTATGTAATTGAATTTTTGTATTCATCTTCAAGCTATTGATGTGATATATTTTTTATTTTTTTTTAATGAAGACACGTCTTGTAGCCCATCACAATAAGATGTTAATTTAATAGAACATATAGTTAGTCCTGTAAAAATGCCAATGCATGAATTTGGTGTCAGCTCACCATTAAGCCCAACAAAAGTAGGTGAGACATTGGGAATCATAGATGTAATAGTTGACGATGACCAACCTGATAACCATTATGCAAAGAGGATCATAAAGTCTGAAGACAACTTAGTATTTCTATTCCATCAAAGATAGATAGTTTATTTTATCTGCCTAACAATTATCAATTTAAGTAATTGGCAATTTCTTATGTAATGTATTATAGTTCACAGAGGAGTGAGAAAAGAAAAAAGATCTCCTTGGGTTGAATACATAGCTTTTGTTTTGAACATATGTGATGATAATATAGTTTGGTGTAGAATTAATATTTAGATTTTGTTTGGGACGGATTTTTAACTGTTTTCTAAAATAAATTTTTAATTAGTACAAAAATATCTTAAACTAAAAAAATTTGTATCAAAAAGTTGCTTCAGAAAGCAATAAAAAAACCGTCCCAAACGAAGCCTTAATTTGAATGGGGTTTTGAGAAACTTAGATCAACTTAATTTAACCAAATTAAGTGCACCCTCTAATAACATGATAAGAAGATGTAGAAAATTAAGTGCAATAACATGATAAGAAGATGTAGAAAAAAAAAAAAATTACGAATTTGAGTTTCTGAACAAGTGCAATTAGATCTGATTTGATGTCCATACTTACGTCTTTTTTAGTACCCACATCTCATCCTTTAGTAGGTTTAGTTGGACCATAACCTACATGTGCTAAAGACTTATATTTATTGATAGGTTATATGAGCTTTTAGTGGCGTTGCTAACCAAACATAAATCCTATTCAAATTGATGTTGAAGTATATATGGTACCTGCTTCGCTAGTTGTTTCTTAAATGTAAGCTTGTAGAATAATAAAATGTGTTTTATTCTTTTAGTTGATGTATGATATTTCTTGTTGGGTTTGCCCTGCACACAATGATATAAGGCCGATTCAATTATGGTAGTCACATTCAAATTTTTTAAAATGGTACACCTTGTGGTGTGCAGTAAAATCCTTGACGTAATGCAGATTGTTGATCTTTATTTTAGAGAATTAGTCTGATTACACGTTATTTTTGGAAAATGCTTTGAGACAAATGAGGAACTCGTCTATAGTTCAGATCCATGGCTCATCCACAAACATATGGACAAACTAAAATAGTCAACCGAGGTTTGAAAAATTTATTACGTTGTTTTGTTGGAAAGAACGTATGATAGTGGAATCTCATATTGGCTCAAATTGAATTTTGTTTTTAGTAGGTCCATAAATCAATCTACTTACGAAACCCTTCGAGTTTGTTTATGGAAGCAACCCAATCAACCCACTTGATTTAGTACCATTGATATTTGGAGAGCAAATGAGTCTAACAATTTAGAAGTTACACTAACAAGTTCACGAGGAAATTACAAAACAAAATGGGCATTATCAAGCCCGAGCCAATAAATTCAAGAAGAAAACTATTTTCAATGAAGTGGACTTGGTGTGGATTAGACTATGAAAGGAATATTCTACGCCTGGTCATTTTAGAAAGATGAATCTTGAGCTGATGGGCCATTTCAAGTCATCAAAAAAATTAATGATAGTGCCTATAAAATCGAGTTGCCCTATGATTACAATGTCTCAACCATTTTTAACATTACAAACTTGACGTCTTTCTATGATCCTCAAGTTTCTCCTGCTCCATTAGAATGTTGCAGGAGCTCAATAAATTCCTCCATTTCAACCATCCAACCTAAATCATTATATGTTAATCCTAAATCTGTGGCTAGGCATCTACATGCATTCTCAAACAGTCATGAGCACAGAGCAACCATGCACGTAATACTCACTAATTATCTATTACTCAGAATGACTCACAGCGAAGTGTTTTTTACATTATTGCAGATGGATGAATACATTCAATAGTATCATTATAGCCTCAGACAAAAGAGAAACGACTTGTCAATTTCAGTTGCAATTCATTCAATATTATTGGGCATATATGCTCACATGGATCTCGCCTCCCTGGCATGTTCGATACTCTCACGCCTACTTTCTTGCGCAGATGCACGCACTAATTAGTGGGCATGCTTGCACTTTATCTTCTGAGTGGAAGAAAATCGTATGATATATCAATTTCTTGAAGGTGGGTGTATAAGAAATACGTTGAACATTGACCTTTTTGTATTTTAAAGTATGTATATTTATATATTTGGAAAGAGAGATCTGAATTAGTTTTCTTTTGAATCCGTGCAACCTCTTAAGACATCCGTGCTTGAGCGTTAGGCACGTTTGTCGGAGTACATGCAAAGCATTTTTAAATCTCTTTTTTAAATGATCTGTATGTTCTTCAATGTATTTGCACACTCTTCGGTGTATATTTTCTATGTATTGGCATGTGGTATGCTTAACGATGCACTGTGCGTTATATTTTTTTCAATCTAGTAATAATAAATCTAAATATTTAGTAGATGCTCATGCATTTTTGTTAATGATAATTATAAAGTACTGTTTAAAAAAATTAAAGAAAAAAGAAACTACTACTATCACCTCTTTTGTTGTTGTTGTTGTTTTTGTTTTTGTTGTTGTTGTTGTTAAGAGAACCAGATGATCCATCACTTCTTATTTGTGAAACCGAGCTGATCATCAAAACCTTGCGGGCCACAAGGAGAAATTATTCTGTGCAGACACGGAATGGTTCGAAGACCAATCAGAACTTGCCACGTCACTTAGTACCGAGCCGTACCAAGCACAGGTATCGAGCAGAAAAGTGATGTGGCGCATTCTGGTTGGCCTCCGGACTTTGTCCGGGTTTGCACAGAATAATTTTTCCTATTAAATGCATTCACTATCAACTAGAATCAATCAGTAACTCTAGCACAAATCAACATTTTCATTGATTACCACCATCAACCGCTGGCCAGGACTCAGCCTTAGGCTTCGTTTGGGACTGCTTTCTTACTGCTTCTTAAAACATCCTTCTAGTACAATTATTTTAATTTTTGAACTAAAAAGCTACTTTAAGAAGTAATAAAAAGTCTATCTCAAACAAAGCCTTAGAATCAAATGACGTGCCTTGCAGAGTTGCATTCGTGATCTAAGTGTCATGAGGTAATTTAAATGCTTGGGCCTATAAATTTTTTAATGAGTTGAGCTTGAGATAGACTTTTTATTACTCGATTTGATTGGACTCGTTTATACCATTAGGATATTGGACAAGAATGAGCTCATTGAGCATGACTGTACATAATTATGTAACTCGTTAAAATGATGAGCTTTAGAGTTATTAAGGTTTTCTTTTGATGAACCTTTTGATTCCTTCGTTGGGATAATCCCTTCAAAAGGATATAAAGGTTGGTTTTGTACCTTTTGTAATCTTCCTTATAGTTCTTGTTTCAGCATAGCACTGTAAATAAGGCTACAGTTAAGTATGTTTTAAATTGCATTCTGAGCATTGAAGTGAAGAAATTTCTTCATACTGTTTTATCATTTTCTTGTTCTTTTAAGCTCATCATCGAAGCTTAATATACTTATTGCAGAATTTCTGTGGAAGGACTTTCCAGCCGATTATGATTTCGTTTGAGAAAACTTTTTTACTGATTTCAAAATAGTTTTTTAATATAAATTTTTTTTGAAGCGTAAAAAATCCTCTTTAAAAAACAATAAGAAAACTATCCCAAATAAAATCTATATTTACAGCAATTTTAGGAATTTTATAAGTTTAATTTGCTGCTGTTAAAATTGTTGTTAAAGTCCTATAAAATTGTTGGGAAAACCTTTCTAATTAAGAAAATTATTTTATTATTAAAATCATTTGAATATACGCTAGTAATATTAATAAAATATGTTTTTATGTTATGCTATGCTTAAAAAAATATTAGGTGTTATGTTATATACTACTAAAAATATAGGATTTTCGCAGCATTTATTAGCAGCGGTTTATAAACTGTCATTATAGATTAATATTAGCAGCGGTTTTAACCGTTGCTAAAAAATTCTTAATAATTTTGAAGCCAATTACAACAGCGGTTTGCAAACCGCTACTTTGAAATTATAATTCCCGCGTTGTATGGATTTTGTTCTCTACCATGCCCTAGCTCCCTTGCGAAACTAAACTGTGATCCCAACTATCATGGCCTAGCTCCCACGTCTGTTCGGGTTTTCGGCATTTGTTCGAGGGTACAGGCACCGTCGTCGGCATCGACCAAGCCAGCTGCGGTTAGCTCGTGGATCGTGAAGCAAATATGGGGGATTTGCATATATACCGCCTTGGTGAGCGGTTGGTGCTCTGCAGCTCTCATTCAACATTTTCTCCGACGAGCTGCCAAAATATCTCTCCAGTATCACCAAGTTGGAAGTGCTTGATTTCAGCTCCAATGCCTTATCTAGCTTCATGCCCAATAGCTTCGATTGCAGCTTAAGGGAGATTCATCTGCAGAGCAATCTCTTCACCAGCCATATTCCAGCAACTCTTTGCAATTGCTCGAATCAAGTTTCCATCGCTACTCTTGCTTTCCTCCGTGATCTTATCATGGGGCAGAACCCACTTGAAGGTAGGGGTGTCAATTCAAGTCAACGGGTCGGGTTCGAGTCTAACCCGGAACTGGCCTGGCACTGTTCGGGTCAACTCCAACCCGACCAGATTCGGGTCAACCTGACCCGACACGAATTGAATGACCCGAAGTTGACCTAAAATTGCTAGTTTTTTGGTCAAAAATTGGGTCAATCATCGATTTTTGGGTCAAAATCGGGTAAAAAACGGGTCAATCTCGAGTTTCCGAGTCAAATAGGATTTTTTGTGTCAATTTCAGGTCATTTTTGGGTTGCTGGGTCAACCCAAACTAGACCCGATTTTTAAAATGGGTTGATTTGTTGAACCTGAACCCGACCCATTTCGGGTCCGGATTGACCCTAACCCGGATTTTTCTGAGTCAGGTTCTGGCCGTGTTTCGGGTCGTGTCAAAAATTGACAACCCCTACTTGAAGGTGAGATCCCTACCGATTTTGGATCTCTTTCTCTCTGGTAAACATTTCTTCGGCAAGATATCACCTTTCAATTTTAATTTATGTAACATCAACTTATTTTTAAAAAATTCATCAATCATAAAAAATTCCTCCTGATTTACTTTATTTTCCAACTTTGTCAACTTCCAAAGCTATAACTTTTCTTTTGGTAATGCCTTCATGAATGCTAGATATTCTTCTGTCTTCACTTTTTGTATTCAATTCTTGTTTTCTTTAATTTCTGTTGTACGTGTTGAGTGATACTTGCTTGTGATGAGATACGATCATGCTTGATTAGGTTGCTGCTTATTATAACTCTTTAACTTATTGTGATAGAATATATATTGTAGCTATAATTTGTTCTCTTCTTCAATATCAACAATTGTGAATATATTCATACCTTGTTTGTATAGAGAAACATATGTTGCATGCTATCCGATGCAACTTAGTTGTTTCAAAAGTTTCGCCGAACGTCTTAAGCGCAATTTTGGAGTTTTTCACAATTCAAAATTTGTTTGATTGAGGACAAAGATTTCATTTAAATATTTTGTAAATATATTTTGATTGAAAGCTTTGCTAATCAAATTTAATCAGTCAAGTGTTCTCATTATTGCTCATCATATTGACGTACATCCTACATGCAGTTTACGTTTTAATCCAAGGAAATCCACTTAACATCTATTTTTTGAATGCTCCTACAGCTTCAATAGGTTGCTACTTGTACCTGGACAAGCATGAAGATTTGCTATCCATAGCTTGCTACTTGTGAATTTCTGGAGGGGTTTCTTGCTTGCTCATGATGAAGCTGCTTTTTAGAATTCGAAATTTATCAGCTACCGAGTCCACGATTATTATTTCCATCTTTTTAATTTAATATTTCTCCAATTTTATGCCTTGTATTCTTTTCACTGTATATATGTTGAAGCATCCATTTGACATTACTTGTGCATCTATTTAATATTGCTTATGTATACAACTCATGTTTTGGCCGTATTTATTTCCCCGATGCTTTTCATGTTGCGCTGCTTCCGTCGCTAGGGCTCTGCCCTAGCGCCCCTTCGGCCCGTCGCTCAAGCCGCTGTTTCCCGCGGTTGGGTCTCTTCGTCGTGCCCTCACCTTGGTGCTCAGCTCGCTGAGCCGACTGTCCCTCCGTTTCGACTGTCCCTCCGTTTCGCCATCATTGCTATTGTTTTTTGCTTCCTTTTTCTCTGCTTTTTGCTGTAATTTTTCGATGATGTCATCTTCCTTTAAACTTTCTGATCCAGGTTTTCTCGTTGGTAAGAATCATTCGAAATCTTTCAAAGAGATTTTAGCTCCTTCGAATGCTGTCAGTGAATTCCCTGACCTAAAAGTTACTACCCTAAAGGCATGGAGTTATGGTCAAAAGAGCAAGAGAATGACGGAGAATCTTGACAATTATTATGCACAGCAAAGAATCCAATGCCATCTTATATAAATAGTCAAGGATGAGTTTAATGGCCAATTAATGCTGGCTTATTTTACTTTATACTCTTTGGAGCAACTTTTTGTTGAAAGTTTGTGTAAATAGGCAAAGTGATGCATGCTTCATGTAGCTTAAATTGTACATATTGATCTTGAATTCAATAATATACAGTTGTATAGTAATTATTATAGAAATAGAAACCATTTTGATATCATTTCAATTGTTTCAATCTCAAATTGAACTTTTTATTTACAAGTTGAATTGAGCTGAACTGAATTTATAAATGTTAAGCTGAAATTAAACCATTATGACAGAAATGGATCAGAACATTTTGGTTTGGTTTCAGCTTAGTTTTCATTTCGAAATTGATTGTAATTAGCAAAAGGTTTTGCTCTCACCCTCTGCATCAATGTCTTATTGGAGAATGATATTTTTGATAATATCTATTGAGAAATGCTTGTTTTTTTTCCATGGTTGTAAATTCTACATTTCTCTTCTTTACCTTTGAAAATAATTCTTTTCTTTTGGGTTCGGAATGGACAGGGTTGGATGCAATTACAGCGGGGGTGTAGCGGTTTTAAAACCGTTGCAAAGAAAATTGTGGCGGTTATATCCACCGGGATAGGCCAAAAATTGTGCTGCGATAGCCCTATTTTTTGGCAATGATGCTTAAAAAAATGTTGTACTTTGCAATTATAAAATTTTTCGTAAATTCGAACGGGTAAAATGAAAGTTAATTAGAGTATTTGTTAATTATCATTGTTTATATTTACCTACTTTCTAACTCATATTATTGGCAGAATATGAATAAAATTTCAATTTATTGTGAAATTTAAATAGTTTATAGTATTTTTTTTATTTTATTTTATTTTTTTTTTAATTTTTTATAGTATAACTAAAAAGAAAACTTAAATTTGGTAATTAAAAAGGATCAATCTTGATATATCATCAAAAAATTATGTTTAATTGTTTATTGGGCACGAATCAAGAAGCAAAATCAAGATTGGAAATTTCAAAAATTAAATCGGAGACCATATGAACTCCAATTTCAGCAAACTTATAGTCGAACTGAACACCTCGCCCAAGCAAGAAGAGAAGGAAGAAAGCTCTCTTGCCACCAGACTCTTTCTCAACCACCACCAGACTTCTACTCGGAAGCCTATCAACACCGAAGTTCTTCCCGACCGCTAACTAACATCGGAGTACTGTCCGACCGCTGACTTTCGTCGGACTTCTAACCGACGCCGAAGTTTCGCCCGTTGCCGGACTTCTTCCCGTCACCACGCTTTCAGCGGACTTCTACCCGACGTCTGACTTCCGCCCGTCGCTGGACTTCCGCCGCCGTCGGACTTCTACCAGACGCTGAACTTCTACCCTCCGCCGGACTTCTGCCTGTCGCCAGAATTTCGTCGGACTTCTACCAAATGCCGGACTTTTATTTGTCATCGAATTTCTACCTGAGTCGTCAGACTTTTACCAATCTCCATACTTTCGTTGGACTTTTACCTGACACCAAATTTTCTCTTATTGTCGGACTTCTACCTGATGCCGAACCCGCTTTATGTTTTTAATTTATTTTTTCAGGAAAATAATTTCATGATTGCGAAATAATAAGCACAGCTCCCTTTCAGAACAGTTGGTTCGATCGGTAGGGGCTATGTGTATAAATGAATATGACAAATGAAATTCATTGCTATTAGCCCCACAGCTTTCAAAAGAAATAAATTCGGTTGGGGTGAGAATTGAAACACCACAGCGAAATAAATAAGAATAGTAAAAAACCGAAAAAAAAAATATTAGGATTTAACGTGAAAAAATTGGAAATCAGAAAGAAAACTCCGAGTCACACCACACAAAAAAAATCATTATAAAAATATGCGAGAATTAGTAGATAACTCTCTTCTCCCTCTCTCTCACATTTTTTACCTTCTCTCTTACACCATCTTACACAAGAAAAAATAATTATCTATAATTCCAACCACCAACGGACGCCACCTATAAGAAAAAAAAAGAGAAAAACTGCTAAGTCGACCTCACAGCGCCGTAATGCCAATTTGGAATGTTGCGGCGCTCAACGCTCTATCTCCAGTCCGTCTGATAGCGTTGCAGTGCTCCGCTCTCTGGCTTTTCTCCAAACAAATTATACAGCGCCGAGGTGCTTAATTGGGTACATAACATTAGGATCTCGGTTATACAGCTTCACGGCGTTGTAAAAAAAAAAAAAAGATGCAAAGCACCAAAACCCAAGCAGGAGGAGGACCCCCTGCTCCCCATAGAGAGCACGCCGGCAATCTGAGTTAAGGTATGAGGCAATAATATAACCCGATAGATCGACACAATCAAATTCCAATCAAACTAACAAATTCGCAGTACATACATAACATTCAAATTTTAACTATTTATAAAATTATCTTCTAGCATTCATATTTAAAAATGATATATAAATAATAAATTTCTACTTCATTTTTTTGTCATATTCTCAATCATTTAATCGTGACATACACAAAAAAATTAAGTCAATAATTCATTGAAAAAAGATGATAGTATTGTAAATAACCATCAATTTACTATTATATATATATAAGTTTCCATTATTATTATTATTATTATTCTATGCTCCACATCTTTGGATGTGGACTATTGTTGTACGTACGCGCTAACATTTATTATCTAAAAGGGTGTAGATAAAATTTATTATTTTTTAAAGCAGTTTTTACTGCAAAAGTTGTCCCAAATCCACCTTAAAGCACAAATAAATTATGGTCTTATTTGGAACGACTTTTTTATTGCTTCTTAAAGCAGCTTTTTAGTATAAAAAATTTAATTTTTGTACTAAAAAACTGCTTTAAGAAGTAACAGAAAAGCCGTCCCAAACAAAGCCTATATTGGCGAAGAATTTTTGACATATTATATATATATGGACATTTGGATAAATTAAGTCAAATTTCTGTATGTCGCATATGAAAGCTTCAAACTTAATAACTCTTAGTTTGATAATCAAAACTTCCAACTAACATGCTAAGATGAGCTATAGTTGAGCAAGTGATAAGGTGATAATAATACAGCTCTTCTTGATCTGTTTGTTTTTTTTTTTTTTACCAAAGTTCATTTTTCTTCTATTTCCATTACCTTCTATCAAACTATGCCTAGCTTCTCCTTTCCACATTTCATTTTTATGTCCCTGCTAATGGAGCAATTATTACATCCGGCGTCCGAATGTGTTCAGAGACCAATAACCAAGCGCCACGTCACCTAAAACTTGGTATTTTGGACTCGGAATTGCTCGGTATACATTCGTACCGTTCGGTTTTTGACCGGATATAATAATTTCTCCTGCTAATGCTATGTGCCTAATCTTGCGGAAAATGAAGTCGTCAATAGTGTTTGTTGCCGTGGTGATTTTGATTTTGTTTGGAGTAGCTTTTATCCTCTGATAAATTTTTGTACTAAAAATTTACTTTAAAAAGCAGTAAAAAAATTGTACCAAACGAAACTTTTGTTACATTGACATCCACTGCCTCGTTAATCATCAGTGTGCAAACTGTGGCATGTTGAAAGCCTTATTTTTAGGTATATTTGCAATTATTATTAATTTCTTTTTTTCTCAAATCAAATTCCTAAATACTGTAGTTATTCTAATTTATTTTAATAAGGGTGCATATCATGATAGTTTTCAAAATTCTTATAGCAAAATTCAACAATAATCAATTAGTTCTTAAATTATATTTATCTTAATGATCAGAAGATTAATTGTTTTTTATTACTATATTATTTAGATTAATTGCTAATATAAATGATGATGTCCATAAAATAGTAGAATGCATAGGAGAGCATAAATAGGGAAGGAATCATCACTAGAAAATGAATCTTTGGTAGGGATGAACCTCAACCAATCTCAAAGAGATGTATAATAGCAAGAAACTTGGTCCCAAACAAAATCTGAATTTCTTAAATGAAAAAGCTAAATTCTAAAAGTGATAAATCATAAGGCCAAATTCAATTAAAACAACCTCAAATAACATATACTATGAGATAAAATACATTTTCCTTTCTTCAATTCATAGAATACATTAACAAATGCAATCATACATATTAACAATGCAATAAAAGAGAGGTGGATAGAGATGTTTTTGTGCAATCCTGAGTCCTTTTCGGGCGAGCATGTTTTTGTTTTTCCTTACTTATTTCGGTGTATTGACTTCCTCAAACTTTTGTTCTTGTTTGAGCTGTTAGCTTTTACTTTGTCTTGGCTCTTCTGAGTTGGCTCTTTTTTTTTTTGTGGGACTTTAAATTTTTCCTTACTCTTGTAATTTGCTTCATTTTATATACGGGCTATACTCAAAACTATAGGAAAATCAACAATTACCTGCAGTCAAATAACAGCCAAAATTACTGGCGATTTAACCGGCTGTCTGACCGCCGGTATTAACAGGCGTTTTACCCAATGGTGTTTAATAAAAAACCTCCGGAAATGCCGACGGTATAATAAACCCCGGGTTGGCCTCCGGTTTTCTGTTTTCGTGGAGCCTTTACAAGCAGCCAAGCTGTCGGTGTTAAGTGTTTATTTTCCAGAACCGCCGGAAATTGTCCGCCACAATTTGTTTCCTTCGCGGTTTATATATTAACCACCGGTAATTTTTAGAATCGTTAGAAAATTTATCATAACCACCGGAAAAAGCCGCCATCAATTGATAATTTTATCATAACCACCGCGGAGCTTTACGCGGTTCCCAAAAAAGGTAATAAAACTCAAGTAATTAATCACACAATATGTTTTTCAAGTCGGTCTCTTGGGAGTTATTCAAGTTTAGTGAAATGAACTTGCACTTTCTGTTCCTTTAAAGTGATGAGACAACAAACAACTACAACCATGTGGCATGTTGCCTGAATGGTTCCATCCATCATCTAATTTTTGGTGATCTTTCTTCCAAGTCCCTTCATTCAACTCTTTGTATATATATGCCTCCCTTCTTTACACTTACTATTAACAAACATTATATCCTCTATCCACTCTTCAGTACTGTCACACAATCCTTTCTTTTTGAAATTTCCTCCATAGTAATTACTTGCTGAAACAATGGGAATTCGCTTGCTCATAGTCGCGCAAATGAAGCAAATTCTTCGTCGATCAATAAGCAGGAAGCAGGCTGCAGGTTCAGCACTTAAAGTGCCCAAAGGCCACTTTCCGATCTATGTCGGAGAGGAGGAGAAGCGGTTTGTAGTTCCAGTTTCGTACCTGAACAACCCCTTATTTCAGAACTTCCTTGACAACGTAGAGGAAGAGTTTGGCTTGGATCATCAGGTTGGAGGTCTGAGGGTTCCATGCAAAGAGGATGAGTTTCTGTGTTTAATTTCTGGTCAGCCATGTCTTTGAGAGTATACGAAGAGAATATTGCATACGCACAAAGCTGTCGACTGTCGTCAGCAGAAATTCTATTCACAATCTAATGGAGATTCAAAATCTATAGGATGGATAAATCTGATTAATTATCTGCATGTATGTATTGGTATATTTCTTTCTAATCTGAAATAATTTTTAGTTTTTGGAATATATATATATTACAGGGTCCACAAAGCTAAATACAAATGTTAAGTCGAAATGGATAATTTAAAGAAATTTATTTCTAAGTTGTGTTGGTTGAGATTGGCACTTGAGACCTTAATTTCGGTTAGAAAACAAGGAATATGATAGAATGGAAGCAATCTTAATTTCTTTATTATCTTAAGGGCTTTTCAGTTAGAATTAATATTTATTTTAATAAAAATTTTAGCTAAATCTTAAAAAACAAAAGTACCAAAATTGAATTCAACCAACCATATAATAATAATGATATGTCATCAAAAATTGTTTGGATCGAGCATGAATCTCGATGCATTTTCAAATTGGAAACTTTCAAAATCAAATTTGGGATCATATGAATTCCAATTTCAACAAACTTATAGTCAAATTGAACATCTTAAAGAGACGAACCAAACAACACCAAAATGGGTCCAACCCAAGCCCAAACTGGTCTGAATCGGGGACCCGAACCACATTTGGAAGGGTTAAAGAATTATTTGGACAGTAAAACGATATCCAAATATGGCATGCTTATAGTCAAATCGAGCGTCTCGGCGAGACGAATCCAACGAGCCCAAGATCTCTGAATTCCGACACTGTTAAGGCACATAAACGGTTGAAAAACTCTCTACGATCGGAGGAATCAATACGAGCCATCCGATGGAGCACTAAGACATTCACTACACTTTCTTTATGCCATGATTGGAAATGTGTTTAATACATGTATTATGTTTTATTCCTCAATGCAACTAAATTATTGAATAATATAACCGAATTATTAGGCAAATGTGTTTAAATCCTTAAAGATTATAATTAAACACTTAGACATTCACAACACTTTTTTTTTGCCATGATTATACTTGAGAATGTCTAATAATTCTGTTGTAAAATTCAATAGTTTAATTATACTTATCTAATAGTTTAGTTATAATGTCTGACAACTTAATTGTATTGATTGAAAAAGCTTGATACATGAAATTAAGGATCCGTGTCATAAAAATGAACTCATTTAGATTCAAATTAGGCCTAAATGAAAATTGTGAAAGTAGAGTAAAAATTTCATAATTATTGATAATGGTGGTATAGTTGTTCACTTTAACAAGATGAAAGTTCTAAATGAAGGCCACAATAAAGTCATAAATAGGGGCTACTATAAATTTCTATATGACGGCTACCACAAAATTCTAAAATGAAGGCTACAAAAATTTAATGATTGATGAGCATTCATGTTAGAAAATTGATTCTTCATATATAAACCAATGAAATCCTCACTTATAAAGTTTCCCAAACTCACAAGCAAATTAAGATAAATAATGAAAAAGGAAGAGAGAATAAAAGAGAGGAAAAAACACTCCTAAGAGAGAAGAGGAAAAGATGATAAGAAATATCAATATCTGATTCTCCACATCCAGGCCTTATCTTCACAATAGATGATTGTAATCACTCTCATTCGTATACATAGATAAAGTGTCATCTTCATATTTATTAATATGAAGTGTTTTCTCTTTCTCTACATATATGTTTTGAAATTTAATGAAATAATATATCAATATAACACAATGGACACAAGTGAATCTCATCAAATCATATACACTTTTATGCCTTATATTTGTGATATTTGGTTTAGTTATTTCCTCATCTTAATTTACTATTTTGTTTAAAGTTTTATTATTATTATAACATAAGAACTAACCATCTACTTCCATTGAATACCCATAATGATTCACTAACTAGCATTATAATTATTACCCTAATTTAGCATCTCCTTCAAATTAACCTTTCCCACAACCACAAGGTCGAACAAGTCACCAAGTTGTCAATTGGATTTGAATGAATATGGCCACAAATGCTGTGGATTAGGCAGAGGTGACAATTGATGATGATGAAATTTGAGAGATTTGAGAGGATGACATAATGCATGTGTTTTTTCTCTTAGAGATGGATTTGAATGAATGGTTCTAGATGAGATGTTGGTGTCATGAGCTGTGAGCTCAGGCCTATCTTGAGACATTTGAGTCTAGATGAGAATTAGGTAGAGAATATGGTGGATGTTGCAAGATTCAATGTAACAAGGTATATCAAAGATATAGATGGAGAAGATGGTTAGATCTAATAGAGATCTGAAAGATGGGAGTGTATCTAAGAGAAAATGGAGCATGGGTGAGGCTCAATGAAAGCAAACAAGTCACATATTTTGATAGAAAGTGAGGCCAATATTAAGTTAGGGATGAGACACCCAGGATCAATAAGACTTGATGAGAGCGTCATTGTTGCAAGCCTAATGATGAGAATACAAAAAACATAAAGAAAATAAAAACATGCAATTATAAAAGGCTACTTCAAGCTTACCTAAAATTCTAAAAGTGAAAAAAAAAAAAAAAAAAAAAAAAGTGAAAAAAAAAAAAAAAGAGAGGAGCAATTTGAAGATGCCCATAACTCTAGCTATTGATTTGGGGAGAATGGGAGAAGCATATCTTTCATCATTTATTTTACTTTTCTAATTCTCCCTAAAAGGGAGTATTTATAGATTACAAATAGTTTGAATTACTCATTAGACACATAGTAAAAACTTAATAAGCATTAGACAATTTTTTACTAAAAAGGCTCACAATGACTCACTAATTGCCCATTATAATTATTTGGACATGCATATATTATAATTCAAACATATTCACTTATCTATCCATATTCAAATAGATACATATTAATTAATGCAATTTTGAGTAATCTTAGAGTAATTTTAATTTCAATTTGATTGGAGCCTAGTTTGACTCACTAGTCGCCCTTAGGTATAGCTTTGAATAAATCTAGAAAAACATAATTTTATATTCCCCATAATAGCATAAATTAGAGAAACATGACTGATGTTTATTTTATTTGGACTATCTGCCCAAATTTACATTCGGACTAAAATACCATCTCTTTACATAAATAGAATTCAAAAGATACCCTCACCAAATATCCCTTTGAACTTTTGACTAAACATCTGCTTGAGTTCTCCACTTTCTAGTGCCTTCCCCATATTCCTCTTCCTAAAGACTAGCGGTGTCAATATTTGACGAAACCCAAAAATCCGTCTCGAATCCGACCTAAAAATTTCGGTTTAGGATCAACCCGTTTGTGAAATGGGTCGGGTTTGGGTTCAACAAACTTACCCGTTTAAAAAATTATGTCGAGTTCGAGTTGACCCGGTAACCCAGAAATGACCCGTATTGACTCGCGCTCCTTGCACTAACCGCTTGATCATGCTGCCCGCGTGACAAAGTCGCGTGACCGCGTTGCATGGGTGACCGCGTTAGTCAAGTCTACCTGCTGGCGCGCCACCTTTGCCTGCTACCCTGATATGCTGCATGGCCCGCTAGTCACCGTCAACACGCTGTCCGCCTTCCGCCATTCAGCCATCCGTCGGGTCGGAAAGATTTATGGAATTTGGCTGAATAAGCCCGCGAGAAGGGCAGATTTACTAAATTTTGCTAAATAAGTGCATGAATGGTAGACTTACAGGTCAAGTCGGGTTGACCCAAACCTTAAATCGGTCGGATTCGGGTGAAAAAAAATTGACCCGTTTGCAAAAATGGGTCGGTTCAGGTCGAGTTGAATAGTGCCATATCAGTTCTGAATTCGACCTGAACCTTTCCCATAACCCGGTTTTGTCAGCCCTGCTAAAAAATTCCCCTTCCCAACACCTATCCCATCTTGGATGATTGTTAATTATGTGTGATTGGTTCGTAGCAAACTTCCAAGGCAAAGTTTTTATATCTATCTCATCTCTAGCAATCATCATTTGCATCCAATAAAGCCATAGTGACATTGGAAACATCATTCATAATATAAAGAAATCACATAGGATGATTGGACCTTGATAAAACTTTGCTTGAATATTATTAAAAAATTCATCACATTTTTTACCAAGGTTCAAATAATGTTTGATCAAGTTTGAAGTTATTTGGATAAGATTCGAATGTCATTCAATCCATATTCGAATAATTAATGTTCGATCAAGGCTTTATTAAGTTTCGATTAAGAACCATTTGAGTTGTACTATGTATGCATATGTGTGTTATAATTATATCATCATCAATGAATTAGCATGTTTGGATCAACTATAAAGCAAGGCGTGTGAAGGAAAAAAAAAAATCGACAATTTATTAAAGTCATTACTATGGGATACTTTTAAAAACTAAGCAAGTAAAATTAGCAGTATAATAGCTTATATTCACACTACTATTTTTGTTACTGTAAGAACATAATAATTGCTTAGGTTTAGGCTTCGTTTGGGACGATTTTTTTATTGCTTATGAAAACGGAGATTTAGTACAAAAATAAAAAAATTTGTACTACAACTCCGTTTTAAAAAGCAATAAAAAAGCCGTCCCAAACGAAACCTTAGACTTCATTTAGGACAGTTTTCTTACTGCTTATTAATGTTATTTTTTAGTATAAAAGTTAAATTTTTTGTACTAAAAAATTATTTTAAGAAGCAGTAAGAAAGTCATCCTGAACGAAGCCTTAATATGATTCTTGAGATAATGCCACAAATTGGTTATGTAATGATATAATTTGCAATCACTATAAGAAAAGACTTTTCGGACGCTTAAAAATTGCTCCAAAAAGCCCATCAAACTATTTTTAAAGAAGATCTTTGCCGAGCCAACATAATTGGGCTAAGCTATTTTTACAGAAGGTGATGAGGCTTTAGAATAAAATATGGACGATTAATACAAATAAAAAATAGTTTTAATTTGCTTTATATTTTCTTAAAATGACATAATAAATGGAGTATTTCTTATCAATATGAAATTATTTTAATGAAAATACATTTAATTTATTTTTTTAATTTAAGAGGCATTTTTTCTCATATATTTAAAAATATACAAATAATAGAAATTCTTTTATCAATATATATTGGAAAATATCTTGAACAAGTTGGAAAAGTCAAGGCCTCTTATCCAATGGGCTAAGTGTAGAATGCTAGATTAATTTCAGATATTATTCTGCAAAATTAATTTATTTAAAAAAGAAAATAATTAGCGATAAATTTAAAACTTTTTTGTTCTGGTTAATATTATGCTTTAACTAATACATCAGAGAACTTTTCATTCTAAAAATGTAATCCAAAAGATATAAACATTTCGTAGACTATACTTATTTTTATTTTTAATATACATAAAAATTCAGATAATTTTGAATTAATAATTTCATGAAATAAAATTTATCTTATGACCTAAAAAGAATTAGTTTTTATTTTAAAAAATGCATGTCATAAACACTGAACTAAATAAAAACACTCCTATTATTTATTTTTGGGCCTCCAATTAGTATAACTCGCGCACGGATTAATATGCAACGTGTTTAAAAAAGCCCGTTAACCAGTTAGCTTAACGCGTAGAATCATCCGTCAATAAGAATTTTCAACAAAATCAGTGGGCTTTCGTTTTATTATACCTTCGTTAAATAAAGGTACAAAATCGAATCAATCTATTTTGTTTTTTTTTTTTTTAATTATTCATCGTTTCTAAGTTCTTCTGCACACTTAGATTTCGTTTGAGATGATTTTTACTATTTCTTAAAAAAAAAATTAGTATAAAAATAAAAAAAATTACTAAAAAATTGCTTAAAGAAATAATAATAAAATTAGAGGTGTAAGTGAGCGGAGACGGCTCGAGCTAGACTTATTTATGGGCTCACGAGCTAAGCTTATCAACCTCACGAATCGACCTCAAGTTCGAGCTTAATGGGGCGCTCGTGAGCCATGAGTCGGCTCGCTTCACTAATAATATTTTTAATATAAATTTTATTTTAATTATTAAATTTGAACCAGTCTAATCCCGCCTAAAAAATAATACTAAATGTTTTAATATTGAATCCCGCCTAATCCCGCTCGAAGTCGAGGAGGACGGTGCTTGAGGCGGTCGCATCAACTCATGCTACATACCCTTAGGACGAGCGTGGAAGGTGAAATGGGTCCAAACTAAGTGCGGAAAACAACAGGCCGCGGAAGACGATGAGACGCCGGACTGACGAAGGTTTGCGATTTCGAACGGCAGGCGAACCGAGCTGCTCGACTAGCCCGTTTCAATGTCAAGAGTTCAGCTCAACTCGAGTTCAACCTCGGTATTTGACTCGCTAATCAAGCTCGAGTCAACTCATTTACACCCCTAATCCAAACAAAACTTAAAATTATATATCTTTAATTTGCTGGCAGGTGTAAAACAGGTAAATAAAAAATGAGCGTTTAATTTTCATCTATTTCAAAATTAAAATCATTAATTTTTTGAGAATTTTGAAAAATTCCGCCCTGTTTACAATAATAATTTTAATAAAATTCACTAGTATTAATTTTCTTATGATATCTATTCTGCTAATTTGATATAAATATCTTCATCTTTTATGATGTTGACATATATTTTTGTAACAACTGCCTTTATTATTTTTAAATTTATTATAAATTAAAATCATATAATTTTATATCAATTAAATTTGATAAAATTATCATTTGTTAATTTCTGATCAAAATGAAATGTGGCTATAACTAATTATTTTCTTAATAACATTACTATTTTATATGTCATCCACTTATTAACCATTATGTCATTTTAAAGTGCTCGAAAGAGATTGTCTTATTCCATTATTTAATAAGTAATTATTAAGTAATGATTCTTTAATATCGTAATCAGAAACTACTGACAGTTTTTATGAGGGGATTAGAAAGCCCTACACATTTGTACGGCGTTGTTGAAAAGTATAAGCATAAACAATACTACTAATAAACATATATTAAAAGTTTTTATTTGGATAAAATCAGAATAATTTAATTAATTTCTAAATTTCAATGAGTAGAGAACTGTCTACTAAGTTTAATTTTTATTTTAAAATATTTTTTGCGCTTTCAAATAAATAAATAAAATTTATTTATTTTTTAGCTAATTTGTGTGAGTTCTTGTTCTATTTCACAAATTTATAGCTAGACATTGTTTCTTATATAACATGTTGAGAGTTGGCACGAAGAGGTGCTAGTGTCTCAAATAATTTTCTCTCTCATGATGGTTTCTACAATCTCGGTGTTAACCTCAATCTAATTTTTTGGAGCTTCTTTGTTCTACTACTTTCTAAGTTCTGCCTTTGATCTTATTGGTCTAGTCGCTTAACAACTTATTTTCTTGAGAAGCATCATTGAGCTTAGTCTTCGTTCGATTGTCATTCTCCAGTGTCGTCTTAATTTCTCAATGTCATCCCCTACAAGGGTGGCTCTTTAATTTATTGCCATGGAGCTATTCGGGATCCCTTAAGTTGTCCTTCTCCCCTTCCTATAAGAAATCTCATGTTTTAATGTTGAGCATTGGTTTAACATCCGTCTCAACTCCTTTGATTAGTAGCAAATCCACAAATCATATATTCTTTCAGAATTATATCCAACCCTTTACATTTTCGTCATTAGGTTAGCCTTCATTGATATGATTGAATAATATTTTGGATAAGGTTATAGCTCCCTTTTCATATTTCTAATTTTAATAAACTTCTCGATTGTAGGCGTACTTTGTAAGTAATTAATCGAGAGTTCTTTGAAGGGTTGTTGCTTTTGGTATGTGATCTTAATTCATTTTCTTACTCATAAAAACTATACGTTTAATTGTGTTTTTATGTAGGGCCCTAAGTATTGAGAGATTTTATATGATGAAAGACAAATGATCGCCACATTAAGATTATTTTTTCTTTTAATGTTCATTTGTTCGAATATGAATTTCTTTCTCTTACCTTAGGGACAATCTTCATTGTCAAATAACTATGTTTACAAAGGCTTCATTATTTAACTAATCTCTTCATATTAACGTTCATACTGTTGCTCTATCTTGATCATTCCCAATCAAAGTCTTCATTTAAGTAGATGTAACCCAACAATTTACTAAATATATATCAATTAACCATAATGAATCTGATTACAAACAAAATCATGATTAAAATGTGGCTTATAATCTATAAACACTATTACTTAGTTGGATATGATAATTATTTATCTTGATGAACTAATGATCATTAAAATAACAAGGTTATTGATGCTAATACCCCATCTTTAGTAGGTTCAAACCACATCTCTTAAGCGATCCCTACAAATGTGACTACTTCTATAACTTTTTCTTCTATTTCTATATCACAGTATAATTTCATCTTTTTAGATTTAGGCTTCAATTGAGATAGCTTTTTTATTACTTTATAAATATATTTTTAGTTTAAAAAAATTCTTGATCTAGAAATTTTTGTACTAGAAAGCTGCTTTAGAAAACAGTAAAAATTTGTCAGAAATGAAGCCTTAATTTCAATTGATAGTTCTTCTAAATAAGAGAGATCAAGAAGGAAATGATAAATAGATTATTATAATAAACTACCTTATGTCTATCATGATTTGACAATTACTCCAATTAGTATGAATTCAATACTTGAATTGGTGTATATACATGATAAATAGATTCTTTTTAATTTTTACTTTAATAATAAAAATCTTATATGTATACTTATTAGTAAATGGTCTTTTTTTTCATCCAAATCAAAAGCTTAAGTGATCATTGGGTGAAGCTTATGTTTTCTCGGTTGGGGGTGTTTCTGGTTGGTGGTTGTGTTGTGGGTGGGATTTTTTGCTCTGGTCTTGGCTTTTTGTTTGCGTGTTTCGATAGGTTTGGCTGGCTAAGTTGTATGTTGTATGGACGAGGATTTTGGAGTCTCAGCTGTGCTACTCTTGGTGGTGGTTCAGAGTCTGGCTGGGGGCCGGCTATCGATTCCGGCCTTTTCTAATTGCTGGTTGTTTGGTTGATTCCTCCCTTGGATTGGTTCTGTGTCTTCTTGCTCCTTTTATTCAGAGCAGACTTTTCTTCCATGTATGTTGTGTTTTCTTGTAGTTGTTTGTGCAGATTGTTTGGTCTTACATGCTGGGTTGCTGGTCGCTTTTGGGTTTCCTGTGTTGGATTGCCTTTTGATTTTTCTCTATTTGTTTGTTGTTTCTTTTGTTGGATGTGTTCTTGTTTTAGTAGGATCATATGCTATTTAGGTTTTATTTCAAAAGATGTATCTTTAGTTGAGCCTTTAAGGACTTGTAAACATTTTCTTATATTAGCATGTAGCCCTCCGTGGGTTTTAACAAAAAAAAAATTGCGAGAACACTATGGCCACTTGGCCACCAATTGATGAGCAGTTGAACATGTGCTAAGACTTGTTATATTAATATATATATTAATCATGTGTAACCGTCACAATAACTCTTATACGGCCCACATATTATTATGACTGTTACTCGTGCTTAATATATATATTAATATGAAAGTTGGCACGGTTAAAAATAATTTAAATGGGATGAATTTTTCAGTTTTTAAGAAAACAAAAACAAGTATTTCAATTTAATTAATTGAACTTTGCAGTATGCATTTAACTCAAAACAAGTATTTTAAACTTTGTAGTATGCATTTATTCTTTTTTATATTATTACAATTAAAGTAAATTTATATAAATACAGCATTGGTATGTATTTATAGATCTAATATTCAAATCTTGATATTTGTTTATATGTAATATTAAAATCATGTCAAAATATATACATAGAAAATGTATTTTGTTTTAAATGAATTAATTTTAGTGATGTTTTTAATGTGATTTAGAAATCTTGATTTGAATATATATTAATTAGGCATTAAATATTGTTAAATATGAAATTGTTGGAGAATTACATCAAATCATACTAAAAATATTGTGTAAAAAGAGAGTGAATACATAGAGAGAAGAATAGAAGTTCTATAGTGAGTACCACAATTTGTGTAAATTAAACTGAGTTCATTCATCATTCCCTATTTATAGACTTAGGGTTAAACTTGAGTATTATAAAATTGACTATATACATGACTTGGCAAGTTCAATTTAAACTTAGGACGAGTTGTCGAACTTTAATTAATTGAGCAAGATCGACTTAGCTTGAACCTAAACAACTTTTCTTGAACTTATCTTTTTTGGATAATTGGTTGCACATATTTGTATATGTATAAGAATTTTATGATTTTGAATGTAAATCCTACTAAATTTAATAATAAGATTAGTTCAAAAAAATTTCAAACAATCTAATCATCCATCAAATGCATAAAAAATTTCACCTTAAATAGTACTAATTAATTGCATGCCAAGATAACTATGATTGCAAAATGCATGTAAAGAGTGCAAATGACAGTAGGGGTGTCAAAATTTGACATGACTCGGATCCGACCCAAAAAATTTGGGGTTCAGATCAATTCATTTGCTATACAGGTCGGGTTCAGGTTTGAGTTTCATATTAATTAGGCATTAAAGAATGTAAAATTGAATTGGGTTAATCCGGAAACCCGAAATCAACGGCCAGTTTTGACCCGGGAATGTGAACGTGTCGAATCACGTCAGTCATCAGGCCAACCATACACGTCAACGGACTCAACCCATCAGGCTAGCTCGTCTTATCATGCCAGTTTGTCTTGTCATGTTAGGCCAGCTGTTCGATGTTGGCTGCTACCCCTCCCGTAGATTGCAGTCTGCGCTTGCCCTAACGGTCTAACCATTGGTTTCCCGAACATAGATGCGACGTCGTGGCCCTCACGGATCAACATTTCGATCACTCGTCCGTTTTTGAATGAAAACGAGTCAACGGGTTGGTCGGGTTAACCCGGTAACACGCACGGGTCAGGAACGAGTTAAAATACCTAACCCATTTGCAAAAAATGGGTCAAATTTTGGTTGATCCATTTAGACCAGGATGATCTCGAGTTTGACCCGAACCCGACCCGTCAACCCGATTTGACACCCCTATATGATAGAATTATTAAAATATATGAGTTGTTGGCCAATCATCTCTCGTATTTATTAGATGATTTGACTTGATAAAAAATTAAATTAGCATGAAATTTCATCCTTATATACATCTTATATATGTTGCCGATCATAATTAATTAATAATAGCAAAATTGGTTCCAAACATCATGAATAAGTCCCAGTGTCAATGAAATTATTTTGATATGAATACTATTTCAAATTGATTGATTTCTTATATATTATATTCATCTAGAAATAAGTCCAACAACTTCAATATCCATCATTGTTTACATTTAGTTAGAAAATTCTCATAATATAATTAATCTATCTGACAATTCAACTAAATTAAAAAAATAAGTATACCTAAACTATCTAAAAAAATAATTTAATTGTATTTTATTTATGATTATCTAGTAGTTTAATTAGTTATATTATCTAATAAACTTAATTATATTTATCTTTTAAATTTGTGTTCAAAGAATTTTTTTTAAAAATTATTTTGGATATTATAACTTAAAATTAAAAAAAAAAGATAGGCCAAAACCTTCTATGCACTATCAAATTGATAGTTAAAAAAAGCTTTTTATTATAAAAATTATAAAAAAACAGCAAGAAAATTAATAGTCAAATAAAAATAATATAGTGATTAATTAAACTGTTCCAAAAAAACTTGTCTAATAATTTAAATATCTTCAGAGATAATATAGGATTCATAAAATTTAAAATATGTGTTATAAAATTACTTTGAATAGAACAAATTAAGTATATAATAGCATCTAATATAATTTTTTTTCCTCATTAAAAATAATTTAATTAAGAGATTTTGATATTAAAATTTATACTTGTGATATATGTGAATTAATGAGTTAATTAGCTAAAGATTAAAATAAATAAATAAATAAAAGAGGCATCCTCCTCCTAAGTTCAGCTCTAGTTGAGGCGACCGAGGCCAATCATTCGCGGGACGGCATCGAAGTCGGACAAAGCTGTCGCCATCCTTTCGCAAAGGACGCCCGCCATGGTCGGCAGCTTCTACGCATATCATTTTCCACAAACCCGCGATGCCCGCTGCCATTGCCATCTCATTATATTCTCCACTTTAATTAATCTAGTTAATTATTGTAATTAATGCGATTCCTCCTCGCGTGATCCTGGGCCCCACTTCGCCGGCCGCCGGCAAGCTGACGGTGGACTTGCTTGAAAGCTATTGACGGAGACTTGCAGCAATGACGCGCCCCATACGCCTTAGATACCGTCATGATGTGCTAATTACGAATTATATCAAATAAATTTCGCAGGTATTGTCATAAGTATATTTATGAGTGCAAACGAGTCAACCTAACTCGCGAGCCTACTCAAGCTAGACTCATTAATTAGCTCCCGAGTTGAGCCTATATAGTTTTGAGCTCAATCTTGATGTGATTTTTGAGATAGTTGCATAATCGAGCATAAGTACGATCAAATAAACTTGGCTAATTTATTCGTCGAGCTGCTCATTAAGCACGATCGGAGCAGGAAAGACAAATTGCGAAAGGCAAACTCGTAGAAAGCAAACTACGTGTGAAAAGCATATCACAGAAGCTTATGAGCTTCTCGTGAGCTTGTTTTTAGTGGCAAGTGCATAGCTCGAGCTAGCCTTATAAGCTCGACTCGTGTTTGAGTTCGGGATTTGGCTCATGAGTCGAGTTCAAGTTAGGAATGACTCAAAATTGACTCGACATGTTTGCACCTCTGAGTATATTCAATTAAATAATAATAATAGGTAAATGAATGAATGAAAATTAACTATAAATTTTTACATTTCATATTGTTGTGTATACTACATATGGAAAGAAAGGAACACCGGGAGATTTAGGAATAATTATAGCAGCAACACCACTATATCTTTATGCATTAAAAAAGCAGTCTTTGAGAAAGTCATTAAGTGGAGGAATTCCACTAAATATCTGGATTTGTTATAGCTGGGTACTGCTTTGTGCTTCTGCCTTATGCTGTTGAATTGCTATACTGGAACTGTGTCCTGTGGCATGTTGTTCGTGGTTGCTCATTGTTGTAGTGTGCTGTTACCTGCTAGTTTTTTGTTGGTTTTGCCTTACCTGTGACGATGATGAGGCTCCATCTGCATACTCCCCTTTGGACAGTCTTCGGGCAACCAGGGGTTTGAGTTATTTTGTGATGTGTTGTTTACTATCCAAGTCTATGCTTTTTTTGGAGTTAGAGCTCTTTTTTGGTGATTTTGTTACTTCTTTATTACGCATTTTGGTTGTGCTCATTTTTTTAGCTCTATTTGAGCTAGCCTATTTTTTGTATGGGTCTTTTTTGGTTTTTACTCACATGTAATCCTTTTTCTCATTTATATACGAGCTAAGCCCAAATTTTTTCAAAAAAAAAAAACTAGAAATGTGATAATTAATTTATTTTAATTCCTTCTTTTATTATAGTACTTACGTTTACTTCTTTTGTACTTAAATAAATGTATTATTATTTGAATATAATTAATTATTAAATTTATCTAATTATTAGATTACTTTATACGATGCTTACTTATATTATTTTTATACGTAAATTAGTATTCACTATTTTAAATAATAAATATATCTCATGCATCATATTTTGAACTACAAATTTGAAAGTAAATAGTAATATTTGTTTTTTTTTTTAAGTATATAAAATATTTTTTCACTTTTGAAACTTTAATTTAGAATAAATATAAAGTTCACATAAAAATAAATAGGAAATATATGGTATTAGAAGTCTTTATATGATTATAATCTGACTTACAACCTAACAATATTGGGTCAAGATACGTCTACAAAATTAAATTTATTTTAGATGAGTATAATATAAATTTAAATTGATTATTTATTAAAGCATAAATTATATAAAATTGCTTTGAGATTTAGGCTTTATTTAGAATAATTTTCTACTTCTTTCTAGCAAAATTTTTTTTTTTGTTAAAATTTTTTTCATACTACAAAGTTATTTTAAAAAATAGTAAGAAAGCTATCTTCAAAAAACCCTTTGGCTTTGTTTGGAGCAACTTTCTAGAGTAGAAACATTTTTTGAGAGCGTTAAAAGAATAATGATCAAAAGTTGTCACAAACAAAATCTTAAGCTTCCTTTTCACTGCTTCTTAAAGCCGCCTTCTAGTATAAAAATTTTAATTTTTATACTAAAAAATTGCTTCAATAAGCAATAAGAAAGCCGTCCCAAACGAAACCTTATTTCACACAAATAAGCATAGGGGTGTCAATTTCGGGTCATGGGTTGGGTTTGGGTCGAACCCGGAACTGACCCCAATTCAATCGGGTCGACCCTAACCTGACCCCGGTAGACAAACGGGTCGAAAACACGGACCCGAACCCGACCCGTCGGGTTGTCGGGTTGACCCGACCTGACACTGGAAGATTCAATTATTATTAGGGTTTGGAGCTTTGGATTAGTTCCTAAATGGAGGTATTAAATAATGGATTAGGATAATATAATGGTGACCATAAAGTTTAATATGCTCTAACAGAAATTTATTTTCTTTTATTAATTTATTGATGATACTCAGACTTTCTTTTTTTATTTATGGTCATTTGGATTAATTGAAAAAAAAAATATTATGGAGGGAGAAAGATATAAAGTATTTCTCCAGAGATCAAACTCGAATAAAAAATGAAGCTCTCGAATTCTGGCTAAAGTTTTTTTATAATTTATTAGTAGAATTTCATTAAAATTTATGTATATTTTAATACTTGTATTTAAAATAAATACATTTTAAGGAAAAAATAATTGAAATTGAATCAAATTTATATATTTTTAATCTAAATTAACATCAATATCATATATCAAAATCACCGAAAAATAATTATAAGTTAAATTAAATTATATTGTAAGATTGAAATGTAATAAAATCATTTGCATTTTTATTAGGGGTGCAAATGAGCCGAGCTGAAATCGAGTCACCTTTGACTTGAGCTAGAGCTTGGTTAATTAATAGAGTTTGAGCGCTAGCTCAAACTTTATTCTATGAGTTCATGCAAACTTTATTCTAAGAGTTCATGCCAGCTTGTTTATTTTCAAAGAGAAAAAATGATTATAATTTAAACAATTATTATAATAAAATGATAAAAATAATAAGAATTTAGAAGAAAAATTATAAAGAATAATTAACTATAAGTGAGATAAGATTTTAAATATGTTTACAAGTTTTAAACTTAAAATCTTGAATATTAATATATTTTAAGTACATTTTATATTAATATTTTTTAAATGAGCTAACGAGTTGTGTCAGATAGACTCAAGCTTGCCTCATTTGCTCATCGAGCTCAACTCATGGCTATTTATCGAGCTGACCCCAAGCCGTTCATGAGTTAGCTTGATTTTTTTTTTTTTTTTTTTGGATTTTTTTTTTTTTTGGAAACGCTCGGAAGGGCCTACGCGTTAATATAAAAGGGAAAATATAAGGTCCAAAGGGCAACCTTCAGATAACTAATGCTCGAAGAGCTACAAAATTAAATAAAGAAAACAAAAACCTACGAGTCATAAGTCCCCTACACCCAAAATACAAAAATTGCCTATATACAATATAGGGCGGCAAAGAGCTAGCACCTAAAAAATAAAGATCCAAAAGTAACCAATCAGTATAATCTTTCTGCAAAAAGAATCAACCACATCACCTAAATTCTCGAACCTCCAAACCTGTAAGAAGACAAAACTCCAACACAAAATGGTAATACGGTAAAAAGATTTGCAACAAAATAGATAATAAAGTAAATTTAAATAGTAATAGTTAATGTAGCCATATAAGCTAGTGCAAATGTTGCAAAGAACAACAACCCCTTGAATGAGTAATCCATTTGATCAGTAGCATAACCAATAGATAACCATGAAAAAATCAAACACCAGCCACCAAATGCAACTCATAAATAGAAATATCAGTATAATGATTAACATGAATGCCATCCAAACAGCAAAGACCAAAACTCCCAATATAAGAATTACGAAGAGCATTTAGCTTGATTTATTTACACCCCTAGACTCCTGGTCTTCATCCCAAGAATACATGTGATGAATTTAAATAGCTCATTTTCAAGAGTCTCAATTTGTATGAATAAGGAAGTTATTCACAATTCACTCTAGATAATTTGAAGAATTTGCTACCAAAACAAAAAACAAAAACAAAAAACACTTATTTTGATCTTTTTTATTGACACCAATTATTTAGAGATATTGGGCTGCATCGATGAGGAAGATTAAAAGTTCGATGATGATAAGCAATTTTTTGAATTTCTTCCTGATATTGAAGGAAGATGGAGCGAATGAGACTACAAGTTACGGACATCATTAATGTCTTGCGGACATTCGATGTTGATCATTGGCAAGTATCAAGTGATGGTCGATAGGGAATGCAATTGGTTGGTGATAGAGGATGATCAACTTAGTTATTCTGCTAATATGTAGGGGCATCAAACAATCAAAAAATGGACAATTGATATCAGTGGATAGAAAATTTCAAACATTAGTCGTTAAAATCTTTCAAGCAATGGTCATAATATATATTTAAATTTATGCGAAGGAGAATAACTAGTTTGATCATTGTTCTGATAGGAGAGAGGGGCAGGAAAAAAATTATCAAACATTAATTTTTGTCGTACATCAATTGATGAAAAACAATAAGAGACATCAATATTTGGACAACAATGGGCAATTATATATCTTGGTTATTCTTTTAATAGGAGTGTATGTTGAGTGTTCAATCAAGAGAATGATTGTCAAATATCAATCAATGGTACGTAGACGTCTAATTTTAGTTGTTGGCAAGCATCCGACTTTAATGATCAATACGAATTGTCAAAAGTTGAGTAATTCATAGCCGTTGATAAAGTCACTCGCATAATATTAAAGGAGACTGGATAAGTAACAATTGAGCATTAAAAATTAGTTGCCAACATGCTATGATTTGTTAGTAACATCAAAAGTTGGATGATCGATGTTGAGCTATTTATTTGATCATTCTTTCCATTAAAGAGTATATGAAAGAAAAATCATCCGACATTAGTTGCCAACAAAATATAATATTTGATAAGCATTAGATGACGATCAATCCAAACCATCAAAAGTTGGACATAGAGAATGTAAGAAAAAGAATTGAGTAAACTCATTCAAACCTATAATAACTTCACTTTTTCATACAAAATGTTTCATATTTCAGCATCGAAACATAATAAAAAAAGAGTAATTTAACATACGCAATTATAATAAAAATTCATATATATATATATAAGCTCGCTTGATACGACATTTTTATTGCATATAAAAGTAGTTTTTTCTGCTTTAAGAAATAGTGAAAAAACAGTCTTAAAAGAAGCCTAAATATGTATTGATTTCATGAATATTAAAAATATTGCCCAATACGATATTGTAAGATATTAAACTCTTCTTTTTTTTATATATATTAAACTCTTCCTTGTAATCATAAACTGAGCAATTTTTTATTGGTATTATAATTATATTTTAAAAAAAAGTATGAAAAGTATACCTGTGTGAATGCATGCCATATATTGAATAGCTTGGAGAAGACAAAGCAAGCTTTTTCGTCAACTGGCCAATTGATGAACAGATTTATTATATTCAGCTGAGCAGCAGCAGTTCAAGCAAAAGTAATGTAAAAATATAGTTGAAATCAAGCTAGATTATATTAATTTCTCTAACGCATTAAATAGTTAAGAAAATCAAATTAATATTAAACTAAAAAACAAATCAAGTTTTAACTTTATGGTAAAAAATGAAGACACGTATGATGATCATTCTTATTCAAATATGAGCATAAGATTTTATGAAGAAAATCATCTGTCATAATCTCTAGGATCCTGATTAATTAAGATTAAATTTTTTTTCCAATAAGCTTAGAATATAACTGAATTTTTCTACTAAAATTTGCCCAATTTAATATTAAGTGGAATTGGAATTACACTATGGATATTTTGACATGATCGGCTAGATGATATTTTGATATTACTGGAGGATTTGCACGTCAGAAATTCTTTCATGTAATTCTGCCGGATTTTTTGCTGAAATTACGAACCATTTCATTTATGTGAACTACGTTTTTTCCTATAGTGTAAGGAAGCAAAAAAAAAAAAAAAAAAAGTTGATTCTTGCATAACGAAGCTGGCCTTAATCAATCTAATTAGTAATTAACTGAATTATTATTGATACGTCCTCAAAAAATTATCTTGATCGGGCACGAATATCGATGCAAAATTAAGTTTGGAAACTTCCGAACTTAAAATTGGGACCATCCGAACTCTGATTTCAGCAAACTTACAGTCAAACGGAACGTCTCAGAAATACGAACCCAATGACACCAAATTCGACTCAATCTGAGCCCAGATGGGTCCAAATAAAGGACCCGAAGCGCTGTTGGAAGGTTCGAACAACAATTTGGGTTACCAAAGGGTTTCCAAACATGACATGCTTATAGTGGAATCGAGCGGCTCGACGAGATGAATCCAACGAGCCCAAAATAACTGAATTCCAACATCACTAAGGAGTAAAAATGTCCATCAAACGGTCCACGATCAAGGGATTCAACATCGGCCTTCCATCCAACCACACCCCATTTACTCTTGATCTCTCACCTATTTACGGGCCATGCCACCCCAGAAATCTATAAATAGACCCCTCATTTCCCTTGAGAGGGGATCCAAGGAAGAAGAAAAGAAGAGAAGAGAAGGAAGAAGCTCCTCGACCACCGCCGGAGTTTCGTCGGACCAAAGCTGGAGTTTCGCCGTACCACCACCTGAGGCCCTCGCCTTTGTTGGACCACCACTTGAGGCCCTCACCTTCACCGGACCAGTACTTGAGGCCCTCACCTTCGCCAGATCACTACTTGAGACCCTCGCCTTCGTCGGATCACCACCTGAGGCCCTTGCCTTCGCCGGACCACCACCTGAGGCCCTCACCTCCGCCGAACCACCGCCTGACATCATTGTTCCATCGAACCACCACTTGAAGCCCTGAGCTCCGCCGGACCACCACTTGAGGCCCTTACCTCTGCCATACCACCACTTGAGGCCATGAGCTCTACCGGACCACCACCTAAATCCCAGACTTCTACCGGACCACCACTCGAGGCCCAGACTTCTACTGGGCCACCACCTGACGCCCAGAGTACCGCCCTATCGACTACGGTCCTTCTGACCTTCGTCGCCTACTATGGTCATTCCGATCTTCATCACCATACAACGGTCTTTCAGACCCTAGTCTTCTGTCGACTACGGTCCTTCCGACCTCCATCGCCTACTATGGTCATTTCGACCTCCATCACAAAGCAATGATCTTTCAGACCCCCGTCTCCTGCCAACTACGGTCTTTCGGACCCATGTCTCCTACCGACTACGATCCTTCTGACCACTATCAATAGACAACGATCTTTTTGACCCCGATTTCCTGCCTACTACGATCTTTCGGACCCCTGCCTCGTGCCGACTATGGCCCTTCCAATCAAACAAACATGTATATGTTGATTATTGTAACTCTCAACATGTAATGCACTCTATATGATGTACATTTGTACCAACAAGCCAAGGCGCCCTTCTCCCTAAGAAGGGCCTCATTTGTAATCAACTGCAAATATTAGTTGATTCTTTCAAACTGGGTCAGGCCCTGTGGTTTTTCCCTCCTTTTTAGGGGTTTTCATGTAAAAACTCTGGTGTCTCTTATGAATGCTACATCCTCTCTCTTATATGATTGTGTGTTGGATCTTTGTACAATGCTAAGACGTTAAACTATATATTTCTATAACGCCTCAAATACTCCAGGACGCAACAGTTAATCATCAAATTAGTTATTTAGATGTTAATTATCAAATTAGAAACTAGATTAAGCAAATCCTAATTAATTAAATATTTAAGTATTAAACTAATTTAATAACTAGGAAAAATAATTTAATAACAATTGTAGCACTGATAAATACACTAACCAATAATTTATAAATATGAATTAAATTAATTTAATAATAATTATATTCATATTTATCATATTAATTAAACTAATTAAAGTATTATATAATTAAAAAGTTACATGATATAGTACTTTCCTCTTCCTGTTTTTGTCAAAAAGTCCTCTTCCTATGTCTTTGTTGTTTTTGCGTGAGGTAGAGGCTTCGCCGGTTCGTTTGAGGTAGAGGATTGGTTGGCTCACGTGAGGTACGGATTTCAACGACTTGCCAACCATTGCTTGTCTACGATTTTCTTTTCATATTATGTATTTCTTCGTTATTGTTTTGCTTCGCATGAAATTGAGTTCTACAATTATTAGAGCATCCCCACCTCCCCCAAAGACGTTGTTCCCGTTTAATTGGAAGTTGCAACAAAGATAATGATATTTCTCCCCTTTCACGTGCTTCTTTCGTTAGATTTGAGTCCATAAGTTTGTTGAATGATGAAATTTATAAAATTCCGGATTTACACCTTAAATTCGTAAATCCGGGATCTATATGATATTTGGATTTACAACACCTTTGGAAACTGTTTGGTGAGATTTAACACAAATCGGATGTAAATCCGATGCGTAAATCCAATACCAAATAGCCCCTTAAATTGATTTATTTGCAAACAAAAGACAACAGATCAAGAAGTGAGATAAGATGCTCTTAAGGGTCATGATATTGGAAGAAGAGGTGTTTGTAAATAAAGGATGTAAGAGAGATTCAAATTATTCAAATTAATGCCTGAGTAAATATTATCCAGAATAGCAGTCCATAAGATAAGATAATTTATCTGACAATGCAAGACAAGTAAGAAAAAAACGGACAATCTTATTTGAGACCTACCAAGAAATTGAAAATATTTTGAAGGGAGCCATTAATACAAACGAGAAAGAAAACAATATAACTGCTCTCTCTACACCTATTACTACACATAATAAACCTCTTCAATATTTCTTCTTTATAACTGCAGCCTTGAGCCATGCCCTGGCAACCTAGCTATCCCTTCCCTTACCCTTTAAGCTTAGGTTAGTACGTATCTGCAGGACTTTTTTTTTTAAAGGGTTTATTTCTTATTTCGTTCGCCTTTCACTCGTTCAAAGAAGCCAGCCTGCAGCAGCAAATGGACGATACGCCCCCCTCCCCGTTTACCTACATTCCCGCTCCCTAGCAGGGTAATTTCGTCAGATAACTTCTGAATAAATGTCAGTCCTCTTAAAAGGCTTGGGACCGGGTACCGTATTTTTTTTGTGACGATGAAGTACTGTCCTTATTTCGGTGGATCTAGCATGTAAGCCACATCAATTTATACAGGTCAATACTTAAGACTTTCACTATTTGCTAAGGGATTAGTATCCGGGACCTGGGCTTTACTCAGCCAGCTCTTCACCACCCGGACAAACAACAGTGGGTGGGTACCACTCTCTTAATGAGGGAAATTTATTACGTCCGGTGTCCGGATTAGTCCGGACACGATTCTAGACGCGCCATACATCGGGTGACGTGGCGCGTCTGGATTGGATGTCTAGATATCCGGTAACTGGACGTAATAATTCGTGGAGGGGAGAAAGATTTGCTGTACTTTTTTTTGGGGGGGAATAGATTTGCTGTACTTCAACGAAGGAGATCGGAAAAAAACAGAACCCTTCCTTCGGACATTGGAGAGCCCACAGCGGCGCACGGGACGCTCGGCACGTGTGCTTTGCAGGAAGAAAATCGAAACCAATAGTGTGGTACAGAAAATAAAAAAATCATGAATCTAAGCCTTACATGAGCATTGAGAGCTATGCTGTTCATGAATCGGATGGCTAAGAAGAGGGCCCAATTTTTATTTTCGTCAGTTCGGCATAAGATTTGTTTACCTGGCCGGAGAGAGTTTGTGAGGACACTTGACTGCGAAGCAGCTTGCATTTTATTTATTTATTATTATTTTGTTTTGAGACATTTAGGTTGTTTAAGATAAATTCATGCACACAACTCATACACAAAGACTCGAACCCATTATCTCTTAGTTGTAAGCTTAAGCTTTCAACCAACAGGCCAAGGTGAGCTGTGTGTGGGGCTTTCCAATAAGCACGTTCTTAGAGTTAGTGTGCCCTGGCAGCCAGAATGTTGAGGACTGTCGGGCGGCCGGGTTCGAGACGTCAACGTTGTTGATGAGCCGGGTCGAACCAGGGTTCGCATGTGAGGATCAGCAGTGGAGATTCGGCAGGGAAAATAGGATTATAATGCATTTAAGAGTGATCCCAGGCGAACATGCACTTACGAGTATGTAGTGTTACATTCGCTAGATATTGAAGACATTACAAAACCAGAAAAAAGTATATATAATCAGAAATATAAAATAATAATAATAATTGATATCTCATAAAAATTTTATCTTGATTGTGCACAAATTTCGAGGCAAAATTAAGGTGGAAACTTCTGAAAATAAATTATGGACCATCAAAACTCCTATTTATGCAAACTTATGGTCGAACTGAACATCTCAAAAAGACAAACACAACAACATCAAATCGACTAAATCCGAGCCCAAATAGAACCAAATAGAAGACTCAAAGCACTGAGTGCACTTATCTCTTAAGAACGTATATCTTGTTTTTAATTGCACTCTTCTCTAGAGATTTTTAACTCTAATAGTCTCTTGTCAAGTTTGGTGGAAGCAAAAATATTTGTCTCCATGAAAACCTGCTTCCCTTCCTTTTTCAATGGCTCGCCCAATATTCAAACTATCTCTACAACTCGACAACAAGGGCAGAAAACGAACCGAGTCAAGTCAAGTATGTGTTTTTTCATATTTGAATGTTTTTATTATAAGTTTGTTCAGGCTTGGTTGGAGCTTGATTCGAGCTTTTTTATTTGTCTTCAAATTTGGCTCGTTTAAAATGATAGATATTTATGTTTGATTTATATTCTATTCATTTTGTGTTTACCAAGCTTTAAACAAATGAACCTTTCAAAACATATCGAGCATACTAACAAACAATTTCCTAGAGTTTGCTTGTGAACATATCCCGTGAGTATTTTCGTCCTACTAAGTGAGCATGTTCATAAACATACCGAGCAAGAAATTTTGAGTTACCAAACTAGCTCATTCACAAACAAAAGAGCTTATAAAAATGATTCATATTATATACAAATGCGTCCATGAATGCTTTAAATAAATAATATGGCAAACATGAACAAATACCTTCTGTTCACGAACAAATACCTTCTGTTCACGAACAAATTCATTCTATTAAAAGAGTATAATATAAAAAATAAAATTATTGTTTTCGGAAAATAAGAATAATAAATTATAATTAAATTAAATATTATGTGTAAATATACAAAATATTTTTCTTGCAGGAAATTAAAGGTTGTGGAATGGTCCATAATGTGACATCTTGAAAAGGCCCGAGTCTGACGCCATTGCAGTCATCAATCTTTAAGTTTCTCCTTGAACTTCTAAGAAAGCACGCGAACGAGAGAGAGAGAACACTGAAGAGAGCTAATTTTGTTTTGTTTTTTTTCCAAAAATATAGCTTTGCAGCGTTTTTTATCGATTTATTTTGACAGTTGAATTTGGTTGCGAGGCTTTAGAGTTTTTTCAACAAGAGATTGTAAATATATATAACATTGAAGATTGTTATCGTGTTACTTCTGGTAATAAGAGCATTAAAATTGTTGAGTCTTAAATATTTATGGTGGTAAGGAAATATAAAGTTTAACATCTAAGTTTTGTATGAAGATCCAACACACAAGAAGATGAAAGATTAAGGCATACATAATTCATATGAGACACCAGAGCTTTTACATAGAAACCATTGAAAATGGGAAAAAACCATGAGGTCATGCCCAACTACGTTTAAATGGATCCACTAGTGTTTGCAGTTGATTACAAATGAGGCCTTTCCTTGGGGGGAAGGCCTTGGCTTTATATAGCTAATATAAATTATATAAAGTGCATTACATGGTGGAAGTTGGAAGAATTAGCATTAACATGCTCGTTTGGTTGGCATAAACATTATCAGTAGGCGACGGAAGTCAGAGCTGTCGTCGGGTGATGGCTGTCGGAATGACCTTAGTTGGAGGGGGACAGAGGTCTGAAAAATTATAGTCGGGTGACGATGGTTGGAAGGACCATAGTCAGGTAACGGTGGTTGGATAGATCGTAGTAGCGCAATGACAATAAGAGTGGCCCGTAGTCGGAGATGTTAGTTGAAAGGGCTATAGTTGGCGACAATCAATGGTTGAGTGGGAGTCCGGCAAGGTCCAGCAACAGTTGGTGGTTGGGTGGAGGCCTGATGAAAAGTTCGACAAAGGTAGGTGGGTGGGCAGAAGTCTGACGACAGTTGGTTGCCGAGTGGAAGTCCCGTGATAGTCGGTGTTTGGGAAGAAGTCCGGCGAAAGTTTGGTGACAGTTGGTGGTCGGGCGGAAGTTAGATGACAGTCGAAGGTTGGGAGGAAGATCCGACGATGGTCGGTTGCCAGGTGGTGGTTAAGGAGGAGCTTGGAGGGAAGAGGGATATCATATTTCTCTTCCTCTCCTCCCTTCTTCCCCTCCTCCATATTCCTTCCACTCTCAATAAAAAATGAGGGGTCTATTTATAGTTTTTTGAAAGTGGCATGTGGCATGGTCAGTAAATAAGGAGAAGATCAAAGACACGTTGGGAATGGTTCGAATGGATGGTCGATATTAATTTCCTTGATCATACACCATTTATCAAGAATTTGAGTGCCTTAATGATGTCAGAATATAGTGATCTTAGGCTTGTTGGATTTGTCTCGTTAAGCCGCTCGATTCCACTAAAAGCATGTCATATTTGGAATTTATCTGGTTGTTTAATTTATGCTTTGAAGCATCTGAATGTGCTTTTGGTCCTCAAATTGGTTCCATTTTGACTTGGATTGGATCGAATTTGGTATCGTTGGATTCATCGCTTCAAGACATTTTGTTCAACTATAAGTTTGGATGACCGAATTTAATTTTAGAAATTTCCAATATGAGTTTTCCTTGAGATTTGTGCTCGTTTAATTTTTTTTTTTATGATATATCAATTGCACTCCTATTTTCGGACATCGAAGCTTGTAGAGTCAAAAAATATATGTCGAAACTCTTCGAATCATTCCAATGCCAAATTATATTTTTTTGGTAATTATGATGCACAACAACTTCTTGGAAGTCAATGTAGATCTCGCCTCAGGGCTGTGAACTAACTAAAATATTCTTGATTATAACTTTAGTTAGTCTTAAAGTTGATGCATCAATCGTGATGAAAATTGTCAAGAAATTGGATATAAAACTATCAAATTTACTCGCACCTAAAATATTTCTATAAAAAAATATAGGAATAACAAAAAATATTAATACAAATTAAATTAAATATTTTAATTCATTCTAAATAAGTATATATGAAATTCTCCAAACCACATAAGCCTAATTTTCTTCGGGATCCTCTTTCATAATAAATAAGGAGCATCATATTTATTCTTTATGATATCCCGAATCTTGTGGGTAGGTGGCCTTGAAGGATCGAACCACATTATTAAAAGATATGCACCCTTAACAAGTGTACATACTATACGGTCGAACAAGTGTACTTTACTTGAATTGAAATGCATTGTAGGTCTCACAATAAAGCATTGTAGGACTCACAACCATCTTATAGAAATTTATATATAACTCTCTAACCCAATTCATTAGTCTTAATGATATGAATTTTATTTATTTCACCAAAATAGGGATTAAACCACATTTTGAGCCTTAAATCATATCTTTTTTTTAATTATTTCTTTTCTTTCTCCGACAAAGTCATGTCTTCATTTCTTCCATGTAACTTGAACTTAATAATTCTTATTTGCAATACCATTGATGGAATGATTACGCTTAAGCATGTCCCTAACATATTAACTTATGAGTAAGAGATGATTGAGAATAAATCCATAAAGGAAACTCAATATTCAAATAAGAGAAATAGAGGAAGATAGGGAGATAAGAAGAGAAGGGAAGTAAGGACAACAAAGATTATAGGGAGCATTCAAGGGCCATTCCTCCATTTTCGTTATATTGATCCTCTTAAAACTAATTATAAGACAATAGTCTTGATTTAGTGAAATAATTCCTCATTGGTTCAATCCCTATACAATGTTGTTTGTAATGTTATGGGCCAACCTTTGTTGAAATTTATTGTATATGTAAGCATATAGATCTCATCTAAATGAATACCAATAATTATATTTGGTTGAATATCTAATCTTCTAGAACTCTTCCAAAAAAGAAAGTATTACTAACCTATTATATATAGTGAAGGTTTAGTTATGCTAAAACCCCATGATTTGTTTTATCTAATTTAGAATTTTTTCCATATAACCTTAGTGTTTTTATATGCATGCTGATTCTGCTTACTTACATTTAGTCATGTGTGTTAACTTAGATAAAGTGTGCTAGCCCATTTGACTTTCACAAAGAGAGTGGAACTTTCCTAAGTGTTTTCTTTTGTATAATATTTTTTAGATGTCACCTCCCCAATAAAGTGGTATTTTAAAAAGACTATATATAAAAAATAAGTACACCAAGAAGCTCACGCTATTCAACTACTCACACTATGACACTATTCAACTACTCATACTATTTAAGCCACGTTATTCAACTATATAATTTAGAGTTCAAGCATCATATTCAAGCTCACACTATTCATATCTATGATGTCACAACCTAACCTAACAAGATAAGAAAATTTAAAAAAAAACAAAAAACAAAAAATGCAAACCTACGGTTACGATTTGGACTCGGACGCCAGCTTCGCGCAGGAGTGGGGGCGAGATCTTCGACCGGAGGAAGCTTATCGGCGGTCGGAGAGAGCGTCTTGATCGCAACTGTCGCAAGGAGACTGGGGCGACTGTCGCGTATGATTGAGAGGAGGATGCGAGTAAATGAAATGGAAGGCTTGGGACGACTAATTTTAGGGCATTTTCTGACGGCTTTCCGGCGGTTCTGACTGCTAGAAAAATTCACTTTACACTGGCGGTTTAATAAGCCACCGGTAATGTGCTGGTAAGAAATAATACCGGTAGGCTAACCGACGGTTATTGGATCATCGCTATTTTCGGTGGGGGTAAATTAAATAACAGCTGGTAAACTGCCGATTAAACTGCCATTAATACCGGCTATCACATAACTGTCGGTCTAGACCGTCGGTAATTCATAAATTTCTTGTAGTGTTAATGATATAAATGTTGATTCCGTGGCTGATCCGGATGGGTTCACTACAAATTTTTTCAAAAAACTTGGAATATTGTTAAACTATATATGATTGAAGAAGTGAAAGACCTATTTACTAGTAGTCCTTATCCTAAATTCTTTTCTTCTATGATCATTGTTCTCATTCCTAAAAAAGAGGGGGCCAACCATTGGAACAACTTTAGACCGATTTGCCTTTATTCTTTTCTTAACAGATTTAATTCTAAAATCATTTCTAATAAACTGGTTAATATTCTTCCTAGAATTAGGAGTATTTTTGACAATGTTCTTTTGACTCAAGAGCTTAGACATGATATTAATTCTAAAGTGAAAGGGGAAAACATTATCTTGAAACTTGATATTACCAAAGCTTATGATAATTTCTGTACAATGTTTTATCTTTATTTGGATTTAGTGATTATTTCATTATACTTATTAAGATAGTATTAAAAGTTATTATTTCTATGTGATCATTAATGGTAGGAATCATGATTTTTTTAAATCTTCTAAAGGTTTAAGACAAGGTGACACTATTTCTCCTGCCTTTTTTATTAGTACTGTGAAATATCTTTCCACGGGGTTGGAAGAGTTATATTTAAGGCATATGAAGCTTATTTTTTGTACTACGCAGGGTTTTTCGATTTCTCATCTTTTCTTTACTGATGATTTTATTCTGTTTTCTAATTGATCCATTAATAACATTAAAGTGTTAATCAATTTTCTTTACCAATTTTATGACATTAGTGGTTTGTCCATTAATAAAGATAAAAGTAATTTTATTATTATTAAGTTTATTAATCAAATTAGGATTAATGCTATCCAAAGGATTTGTGATTTTCAATCCAAGTTGTTGCCCGTAAAGTACTTAGGTACTCTTATTTATAAAGGTAAAAATAAAATTTTGAAGACATGTTTACTATTTTTCAGATAAAACTCTCTCACTGGTCTTCTAAATTTTTATCTTTTGGTAGTAGAATGGTGCTCATTAAAATTGTTTGAAGTTTATTCCTATTTATTTATTTCATACTTTACAACCTACGATGTCTACTTGCCTTCGATTAGAGAGGATGCTAAATAAGTTCTTATGGGGCTCTAGTTATAATAGCAATGGTATTTGTTGGGCTTCTTGGAAGAAGGTTTGTGGAGTTTTTAACGAAGGGGGTTTAAGTTGTAAAAATATAAGTGATACAATTCAAGCTTTTTCTCACAAATTATGATTCTCTTTTAGATCTAAAATCAGGTTATGGGCTCGTTATATAAATGCTAAATATTGCAAAGATATTCATCAGGTGTTATGTTGTTATAAAAGTTCTGATTCCATGATCTAGAAAAGGCTTTGCCACATTAAATGGGAGGCTGAGCAAATCATTAATGGGGGCTGGGTAAAGGTGGTGTTTTTTTTTTTTTTTGGCAAGATAATTAGCTGGGTCCTTTTTCTATAAATAGTTTTTTAAATACGCATACTATTGGTAATGTTAAGGTTAATAGTTTTCTTATTAATGATAATTGGAATGTCAATAAACTTTTGGAGGTCATTCCTACAGTTTTAATTGATACTATTTTGACTATTCCTTTACAATTATAATGCAAGGATAAAATTTTGTTCAATCTTTCTTCCTCCAATAAATTTCACTTGAAGAATGTTTGGAACACTATAAAAATTAAATATGAGACATCCCACATTTATTTTTCTATATGGCATAACAATATTCCGGATTCTTATTTCATCCTTGTTTGGAGGTGTCTTAAAGGTTTGATTTTGGTTGATGAATTGCTTTAGAAAAAAGGTTTTTGGTGGTAAATTAAATATTCGATGGTAAACCAACGATTAAACCACCATTAATACCGGCTTTCACATAACTGTCGGTCTAGACTGCTGGTAATTCATAAATTTCTTGTAGTGTCACATAATTGTCGGTCCCGATGGGTTCACTACCAATTTTTTTCAAAAAACATAGAATATTGTTAAATTTTATATGATTGAAGCAGTGAAAGTCTTCTTTACTGGTGGTCCTTACCCTAAATTCTTTTCTTCTATGAATATTGTTCTCATTCCTAGAAAAGAGGGGGCCAACAATTGGAACAATTTTAGACCAATTAGCCTTTGTTCTTTAATTAACAAATTTAATTCTAAAAATCATTTCTAATAGATTGGTAAATATTCTTCATAGAATTATTTCTTATAATTAGACTAGTTTTGTGAAGGTTAGGAGTATTTTTGACAATGTTCTTTTGGCTCAAGAGTTTAGACATGATATTAATTCTAAAGTAAAAGTGGAATATTATCTTGAAACTTAGTATTACTAAAGCTTATGATAATCTCAATCGGAATTTCCTGTACAATGTTTTGTCTTTATTTGGATTTAGTGATTATTTCATTATACTTATTAAGAATAGTATTAAGAATTATTATTTCTATGTGATCATTAATGATAGGAATCATGATTTTTTTAAATCTTCTAAAGGTTTAAGGCAATGTGACACTATTTCTCCTGCCATTTTTATTATTACTGTGGAATATCTTTCCAGGGGGTTGGAAGAGTTATATTTAAGGCATCCGAAGCTTATTTTTTGTACTACGCTGGGTTTCCCGATTTCTTATCTTAGCTTTACTGATGATTTTATTATGTTTTCTAATGGATCCATTAATAACATTAAAGTGTTAATCAATTTTCTTTACCAGTTTTATGACATGAGTGGTTTGGCCATTAATAAAGATAAAAGTTATTTTATTGTTGTTAAGTTTATTAATCGAATTAGGATTAATGCTATCCAAACGATTTGTGATTTTCAATCCAAGTTGTTGCCCATAAAGTACTTAGGTACTCCTATTTATAAAGGTAAAAAGAAAAAAACTTCTTTTTGAAGTCATGTTTACTATTTTTCAGATAAAACTCTATCACTGGTCTTCTAAATTTTTGTCTTTTGGTGGTAGCTAGGTGCTCATTAAAATTATTTTGAAGCTTATTTCTATTTATTTATTTCATACTTTACAACCTATGATGTCTACTTGCCTTCGATTAGAGAGGATGCTAAATAAGTTCTTAAGAGGCTCTAGTTATAATAGCAATGATATTTGTTGGGCTTCTTGGAAGAAGGTTTGTGGGGTTTTTAACGAAGGGGGTTTAGGTTGTAAAAATATAAGTGATACAATTCAAGCTTTTTCTCACAAATTATAGTTCTCTTTTAGATCTAAAATCAAGTTATAGGCTTGTTATATAAATGCTAAATATTGCAAAGATATTCATCAGGTGTTATGTTGTTATAAAAGTTCGATTCCATGATCTGGAAAAGGCTTTGCCACATTAAATGGGAGGCTGAGGAATTCATTAATGGGGGCTGGGTAAAGGTGATTTTTTTTTTGGCAAGATAATTGGCTGGGTCCTTTTTCTATAGATAGTTTTTTAAATACGCATACTATTGGTAATGTTAAGGTTAATAGTTTTCTTATTAATGGTAATTAGAATGTCAAAAAACTTATGGAGGTCATTCCTATAGTTTTAATTGATACTATTTTGACTATTCCTTTACAATTATAATGCAAGGATAAAATTTTGTTCAATCTTTCTTCCTCTGATAAATTTCACTTGAAGAATGTTTGGAACACTATCAAAATTAAATATGAGACATCCCACATTTATTTTGCTATATGGCATAACAATATTCCGGATTCTTATTCCATCCTTGTTTGGAGGTGTCTTAAAGATTTTATTTCGGTTGATGAATTGCTTCAGAAAAAAGGTTTTATTTTTTCTTCCAAATGTCAATGTTATTCTAACGTGGAGAATGTTAATCATCTTTTTGTGAATGAGAATATTACTAAAAAGGTGAGGAGTTATTTTATAGCTCTGGCCAATAAAAGTAATGTTAATATTAATAATGATGTTATGTCTATGTTAAAGACTTGTATGACTACTTCTAAAGGCCACATCTACAATTTATTGCCTATTCTTATTTTGTGGTATATTTGGAAAGCTAGAAATGATGCCAAGCATAATGACATCAAAATGGATGCTACTTAAATCATTTATATTGTTAGACATAAAATTTTTCAACTTTATTCTGTCAATCTTATTTATGCTAAGAATTTTCATAATTGTATTGACATGGCTGTTGATTTTGGTATTCCTAATGATTGTGGGCCATCGAATTATTTTGACAAGGTGGTTTGATGGATTAAACCTAAACATCCTTATGTTAAACTTAACTCTGATGGGTCTGTTGGGTCCATTAGTGTTGGTGCTAGTGGTGTTATTCGAGATTAGTTGGGTGGTGTCCTTGCGGCTTTTGCTGGTCCTTTACAATTGTGTAGTGTTATTACTGTCGAGCTTATGGGTTTTTCCTATGGCTTAGATATTTGTATTACTTTGGGCTTTGAGTATGTGTGGATTGAGGTGGATGTGATGCTTTTAGTTCAGATCATTAACAATGTTGCGTCAGGTAACCCCAAAAACTTTTATCTGATTAAAAAAATTAAGCATTCCCTCTCTGCTATTGATTACTCTATTTCGTACATTTATTGTGAAGCTAATTTGTGTGTTGATTGGCTGGCTAATTTTGGTTGTCAGCTTGACAGATTTCAGGAGTTGAACATTAGGAATTTACCTCCTATGAAAGGCATGATTAATTTGTACAAAGCTGGTTTGCCTTATATCTGTAATGGTTGATTTTGCTGCTATTTTTGTTTTGTTAGCTATGGTTCCCATTTGTTCTATTTCGGGTTGCTTTTCCCTTGTTTTCAAGTTTAGCTGGCTATTTTTCTTGTTTTTGTGGAATTGGATGGTGCTAATGGGTCTCTATGATAAATTGCTTTTGTTTTCTGAGTTGGTTGGCTGGGTTACTTTTCGTTTCGTTACCTTGCTGGCATTGTTGGGTGTGTTGGGCCCTAATTTAACTCAGTTATTGGGGGTGGGTTGGCAGATTTCCTCGTATTTATTTCTCTGGTTGATGTATCTTGTTGCTGCCTCTCGGGTGTATGACTCTCTGTTCTATTTTTTCGTTTTAATTACTGAAAGCTATATTTCTGGGAAATTGGGACACCTGGTTGCTATGATGATTATTCTTGGCTATAGGATTGGGAGTTTGTTGATCCTTAATTATTATGTTCGAAGATGTAGTTCTTGCCTTCATTGCTACTGGAAGTATGATTGATAATTGGTTTTCTACCTTAACTCATTTGTGTAATAACAATTATATGACTTTATATCTTTATCATTATTGGTTCCATCCTACTTGGGCTTTTTTCCCCTTTTATTGTAGGTTCCTTTTTTTGCAGAATTCGAGGCGGGACGTTTGTCTTCGTATTTTATGTTGGGACATCGTCGTTTCAAGGTTCTTTTGGTAGGTGTGCGATGACGTACTCTTTTCGCAGGAAGTTCGTGTTGATTTATTTACTTTTGTTCTTTCTTTTTTGGGTGTTGTCTACTTGCAGCCTTATAATATTTTTATGAATTTTTGTAACTCTTAGTATAAGGAATCATCGGCTCTCAGATTTTATTTTATTTTATTTTGTAGCACTTGCGAGCATTAGTGAGCTGGAGGTTCCTTTTAAGAACCTTGTAATTTTTTTTTATATTAACGCGTAGGCCCCCTCCGTGGGTTTTAACAAAAAAAAAGTGAAATTAATTTCTTAATCACATGTTCTTAAAAGTAATAGAGATTAATATAATAACCCAGATTTAATCATTTAAAAGTCTTGCATTCAGGAAAATGACCATGAGAGAGAGAGAGAGAGAGAGAGAGAGAGAGAGAGAGAGAGAGAGAGAGCAAAGGGGAGGGAAAACAAATTTTACATTATAATGGCATCGAAGCCTTAGAATATTTAATAATGAAAAGTGTTCTCTTCATTCATTAAATTAATGTATTTAAATATTATATTATAATTCTTTATATCATTAAAAATATCATATCAGTTCAACTTTCTTTTTATATTATTTGTTAACATATTATTAAAGGCAACATTTGAAAATATATATTTTATAATAAATAATATAGTTTATTTATTGAGAATACATTTTCAACATAATTTTTATGCAAATAACAATAAAATAAATAGTTTTGGCTTATGAATTGAACTATTCCATCAAATTATTGTGAATTTCAACTCAAAAACATAGATACCAAAGCTCCACATGCGGAGGGGGTTTAAATTTTAATATATTATTTTGAAAATAATAATATTTTCTTAACTATTATGATATTAAAAATGTATGATTTTCTATTAGGATTGGACCGTGTGATGACTTAAGCTTTATTTGGGACGGCTTTTTTCTGCTTCTTAAATCAGGTTCCTAATAATTTTTGTACTAGGAAGCTACTTTAAGAAAAAATAAGAGAGCCGCCCCAAACGAAGCCTTAATTAACTTCATCCTCCCATACAATTCAATGCGCATGGATCATGAGTCCTAAAGGGAGTGTCAACCACCTCATCCTTACTAGATTGTGATGTCATATCTTCGCTCCCATGCAATTCTTTGTATCAAATCTATAAGTCTCAGATATATTATGGTCTCTATTGATGACTGATTTACAAGTCATTATCGACATTCAATTACTCTCAACCTAAGAAGTGATAACATTCTATCGCAATCCAGTAGATCAAATCTAATCTCAAAATATTTTTTAGAATTGCCTCAACTCTAACAAATTGAACTCCAATTTATGAATTGCTTCAGGAGTTGGATTGCTTTTAAAGATAAACACTTCAACCAAGATCACTAGCTATTTTCTTATTTCCAAGGAAAAATAAAATTGATCCCAACACATTATTATCAATATTATTTTGGATGACCCTATCATCAAAATGTAGATTTGTCAACCCTATTGGAATTCTTGTGTGCTTCAAAATAGGTTCATAGATTTCACATTCAGAGACTTTCTATTGTTGGAAGTGATAGTAAAGCCACTGCTAATTATGTGGGTTGATTTTGTTTATGGAATTTTTTTTTTTTGGTTGTATGTAGGGTTTTGGCAATCCAATTTGAGTACCAATATGATTTATGTATCCATCTTAAAATCTATCAATATGAGTGTTTCTATAAATTCTAAATAGGTTGTAATTGATATAAAATTTTCAAGTATAGAAGATTTAATATCTTTGATTGTTATTTAAAATATAAGCTAACATGCCTCCAATGACCCATAATCTCCTCTGAATGATAATATTGATAATCTTTCGTCACCCAATTTTAGCAGTTATTTTTATTTATCTTTTAATATTGTTCATTTTTTTTAATTTTATACTTCATAGATGAAAGGGGAGTACAAACATAGGCCAAAGGAGTCCACAACAATACATTATAAAGCTGAAAATACCACGAAAAGCGACTATTGGAATTCCAAAAATATAGAGAATGAAAATAAGGCCCTAAGGCATTCGAACTCAAAAACGCCACCTAGTTGCCAAACTTGGGACATCCATTGGAGGCAGAGAGAACAACAACAAGAAGAACCAAACAACCACCAAAGACCAAGCAGAAGAATCAACCACCAAGGTTGTCAATATAATAAGCCATGACCATCCAAGAGAGCGAGCATGAACTTACTTCATCAATGTCCGATCCAAAAAAAAAAGAACCAAAACCCAATAACCGACACAACCATGAATTATTGATTGTTGCTCTCCGTTTTTTATTGCTCGATTTCTTATTTATGTCATTAATTATGTCTACACTTACAATCATTTATTTATGAATGTCACTTTTTTCATAAATTTACGGCGTTATCTTTTCAAATCTTCCTAAATATTCTAGCAAATTATTTTGGCCCACCAACCTCTTACAAACTGAATTTTTTATACCTAAATTGACTATTCAATTTGTGTTAAATACATGTAAATTTCATTTGAGTTCAAGAAAACATTTTTAACAAAAGAAAGCTTTACTTTTTTTTTTTTTATTAATGAAGGAAGCTTTACTCTTTAATAATTTTATTTGAGAGTGAAAGGTTAAGAACGTGCGTTTGCAAACACGAATTTTTTTTTTTTTTTAAGTAATAAGAACTCATCAAATAATGTCATTTTCGTAAAAATATAAAGACAATCAAGACTTATATCGCCAGAAATAATAATTGCGAGTGTTTTTTATGGTAATAAAATAAATTTTAATTTTAAATATTAGTTCTAAGTATTTATCATAAACTCGCTATCAAGATATAAATTTCCCTCCTGATGCAATATTTTTCGATAAAAGCCAGACAGGCATAGCGGTGGTGGGCCCATCCACCGCCCATACGCACGGTGTCGTATTATCAAATCATCAATCAATTAATCAAAGAGAAACACCCAAAACCAAACCACTCTCAGCCTTAGCTCTCTCTCTAATCCCTTTCTTACTTTGACCTAACCCTTCTCCAATCCCTACTGCTCTTCTTCCCCTCTCCTAATACCCCAACCACAAATCTCTCGTACCCAAATCGTAGAAGAAGCTTTGATTGATTCTTCTGCAATGAAGAAGACGAAGACGACCAGCATGTACGACAAGCTACTTACCAAGCTCGTCTTTGCCAGCCGGTAAAAGGCAAAAAGGGAGAGCCAGCCAGACAGCCCGCCGTCTTCCTTTTCCTGACGTACCTTTTAAACCTGAAAGCTTAGAGAAAAAGAAATTAAGCGAGTGATCGATCAGTTGGAATAATGGATCCGGTCACCGGTAAATTTCATTTGAGTTCAAGAAAACATTTTTAACAAAAGAAAGCTTTACTTTTTTTTTTTTTATTAATGAAGGAAGCTTTACTCTTTAATAATTTTATTTGAGAGTGAAAGGTTAAGAACGTGCGTTTGCAAACACGAAAAAAAAAATTTCTTAAAAAAAAAAGTAATAAGAACTCCTCATCAAATAATGTCATTTTCGTAAAAATATAAAGACAATCAAGACTTATATCACGAGAAATAATAATTGCAAGTGTTGTTTTATGGTAATAAAATAAATTTTAATTTTAAATATTAGTTCTAAGTATTTATCATAAACTCGCTATCAAGATATAAATTTCCCTCCTGATGCAATATTTTTCGATAAAAGCCAGACAGGCATAGCGGTGGTGGGCCCATCCACCGCCCATACGCACGGTGTCGTATTATCAAATCATCAATCAATTAATCAAAGAGAAACACCCAAAACCAAACCACTCTCAGCCTTAGCTCTCTCTCTAATCCCTTTCTTACTTTGACCTAACCCTTCTCCAATCCCTACTGCTCTTCTTCCCCTCTCCTAATACCCCAACCACAAATCTCTCGTACCCAAATCGTAGAAGAAGCTTTGATTGATTCTTCTGCAATGAAGAAGACGAAGACGACCAGCATGTACGACAAGCTACTTACCAAGCTCGTCTTTGCCAGCCGGTAAAAGGCAAAAAGGGAGAGCCAGCCAGACAGCCCGCCGTCTTCCTTTTCCTGACGTACCTTTTAAACCTGAAAGCTTAGAGAAAAAGAAATTAAGCGAGTGATCGATCAGTTGGAATAATGGATCCGGTCACCGCTTCGCCGCATGGCCACCACCTCCCTCCTCCCTTCCACCACCGCGACTTCTCCCTCCCGTTTCACCAGCAACTGATCCACCACGCGCCCGCACCGCACCTGAATCCGCACCCGATTACTCTGCAACCGAAATCCGAAGACCAGCTTAGCACAACTCCCAGCTTAATCTCTAAACCGAACAACGAAGAAGGCAACAGCGACGAACCGGCGAAGCTGGAACCAAGTGCCGATAGCGAATTAACTCGCCGCCCTCGCGGCCGCCCTTCCGGATCTAAAAATAAGCCAAAGCCACCGATAATCATCACGCGCGACAGCCCCAACGCCCTGCGCTCTCACGTGATGGAAATCTCCGCCGGTTGCGATGTCGCCGAAAGCCTCGCCACTTTCGCAGCCCGCCGCCAGCGCGGCGTCTGCATCCTCAGCGCTTGCGGCGCCGTCATCAACGTTACTCTCCGTCAACCCGGTTCATCGGCCTCCGTCGTCACCCTTCACGGCCGCTTCGAGATACTATCCCTATCGGGATCTTTCCTCCCTGCTCCGGCGCCGCCGGAAGCTTCCGGACTCGCCGTGTACCTCGCAGGCGGACAGGGACAGGTGGTTGGCGGAAGCGTTGTGGGTGCGCTGATTGCGTCGGGGCCGGTGGTGGTTATGGCAGCTTCGTTTGGGAACGCGGCGTATGAAAGGCTGCCGCTTGACGAAGAAGAAGCGGCAGTGGGGTCACCGGGGATGGCGGAGCAGATGCTGGAAAATTCTGGAATTCCGCCGTCGCAGCTTTTTCAGGCTATGGCGCCGAATCTTCTGAATAACGTGCAGATGCAAGGTGAGGCGTACGGGTGGGCCAACGGCGGCCGGACTCCGTTTTAATTTGCTTTGTTTTAATTTCTTGCTTATTTTTGTCTAGTTTCGATCAGGGTTATGGTTTTTGTGTAAGATGATAAAGGAATGTGTAAATTGAACTATGAATTGTTGGTGTTGGCTATCTAGTATTCGACGGGGAAGGGAAAGGAGGATTCTTTTCTTTTCTGTAACTTGGTTGCAGGAGATAATTGTTGGGAGAAGGGAAGTGACAGAGAAGATGCAGAGAATGGAAGAATCATTCGCCTTTCTCCTTTATTTCTTTTTCAGTACTTCAGTTTCAGTATGTATATGTCAAAAAAGCTGGAGAGAGATCGCTGGAGAAAGCTAGCTAGGTTGCAAGAGAAAGGTAGAGGGGAAGAGGAAGAAGGAATTGAAGTACTTGAACAGCTTGAGTGACCATCTGGTTGAGGAAGACGATTGCTCTCTATCTATTTCTTCGTACCAACAGCGCTGAGCATTCCCGTTCTCTATTTCTGCTAAAATTTACTCTTTTTGGGATAAAACATAGCCGACTGTGAGAATCTTTGACTCCAATTTGCTTTTCTCGTAAAATAGTAACTGTATTGTTATTATGATATGATTATCTGTTGTTGTCTTCGTCCATGCATAGAGATGAACAGAGATAGATTATTATTTTTGTTAATTTTTTATTTTAGAATTTCAGCATGGTTAGGATAAATAAGGGGGGTGTAGAGTACACGTGCAGTCTTCTGTTAGGGGATTCTTCTTGTTAGAGGCAAGCATGCTGCGCCATTAAGAAGAGAGGGATGGCAGGAGCAAGTGCAGTCCTTCTGTTTGCAGGTGTAAATCTTTACTATTTTTTTTAAAAATTATTTTATTTTAAAAATTGAAGTGAATGTATTTATTAAGAAAGATGAAATAATTTAAATATTTATTGTATTAATTATTTTTAATGATGATTTAAATTCATGATTTAGAAATATAGGTGCATTTTAAAACAGTATTCTCAATTAATAATGGGGTCTCTGATCATTTCGGCAAATAGTGGAGCTTGAAATTTCTTTTAATGAGGATATATAAATAAATTATATAATATGGGGTGAACAAATTAATTCCTTACTATTAGAAATTTTAAATAATGGGATCTTATTAATTTATATTTATTATATATAAAGATAATAAAAATTTAGAGGGTTGGATAATTTCTTTGTATTAATCTTTGCTTTGATGGTAGGGGCTATTTTGATGAATTTATTTAGAATATAGGTGTATTTTAATTATAATATAAAATAAATATAATGTATTTGAAATATTTATTTATTATTTTTTGGTTTTAAAACAAATTGATGATGATGTAAAAATTAATGTAATGTTTCTTCTCGTTCCTTTTCCTCTTCCATTGCCTTTGGGACTCTGCTAGGGCATCGCCTTAGCTGCCTCCCGTCTCTTATTATCCGATCATTTTCTCAGATTTTTCTTCGCTTTTGCACCTCTAGCTTACCTCGACTCTCATCTCGGGCATTCCTACTTAGTTGCTTAGTCCACCTCTAGCCTTCGTCCCTGGAAGTTTTTCTTCTCTGCAAATTTGCTATGATTTTTTCTTACTTTTATAGAGAATAAACTCTTGGATCCTTATTTTTACATTGGTAATGCGACTTCTCAATCGTTTAAAGATACTTTGTCTGGATCTACCGCTTCTTCTTCCTTTCTCGATCTCAAGACAACTACCCACTGTGGTTTGAAGGCCTTGTGAATCTCCAAGGAAGAAATCATTGTATCGACAACTCCTTTTGCTTTTTGGCTGGTTGGTAAATTTTCTAATAGGCATCTTAAACTGGATCTTATAAAATTTCTTTTTCAATCTAAAATTTTTGGTGGTTTCTCTGTAACTTAATTGGATGCCACCATGTGCTGATAAAACTATCCAACGACTTGGATTATAGTAGAATTTTTTCTCACCAATCTTACTTTGGGTATAATTGTTTTATGAAGCTTGTCAAAATGGTCACCTATGTTTGACATTCATGCGGAATCCCTCATCGTGTCGGTTTGGATCTCTTTTCCTAATCTACGACCTCACTTATTTTCGCCAAGGATCGTCCATGGGTTAGAATCTCTATTTGGCAGACCATTGGAAAAGGACGATGATATTGCTCACAGGACCAGGCTCTCGGTTGCTCGAGTTTTTGTGTAGCTGGATATTACCAAAACTATCTGAGCAATGTTTAGATTAGACCTGAGAAAATTGCCTATGTGCAAAAATAAGTAATGACACATGATCAGAAATTGTTCTCCTCTTATAATGAATCACAACGTTAGAAAAAAGCGAGACCCAATCAAATTAAACAATATTCTATCCTTCTTTTGCCATAAATTATTATTAGAATACATAAACTTAGAGCCAGAGAAACCAATGTCAACCAGACCATAGTCCAAAATTATATTATTAAAATCCTACATAGCGAAAACATTAGAAGGAGAGCCTCCCGATCTTTTAGACGCATTGGCAATGTTTGAAATTCCCCCAACAAACCAAGGGCCTCTAAAGGAAGAAAAGAAAGCATGAATTTGATGTCATAAAGGAATCAAACTAATTTTAGAGAAACTAACATAACAAATAGAACAAAAATCTAAAACATTGTTAATGCAAAAACAATAATGAATGACTTGCTCTAAATCATCTAGAATAGAGCAATTAATATGAGCATTTCAAAAAAGCCTTATTTTCCCATTACAAATGGCAAAAAAAAAAAAGAATTAAAACCAAGTTGCCTCTAACAATCATTCAATTTAGAATTATCAACTAATGGCTCTAAAATAAATAAAAATGAGATGTTATGAATTCTACACAGATTACGAATCCTAGAGTGAGATAAGATATTTCCCACCCCTCTAACATTTCAAATAATGGACTTAATCATAATAAATCGATTTTGAAGCCGCTTTAGATATAGTATATCTACAGTGAGAGGCTAGCACATCAAATTTATTTTTATTAGAGTTCCTCCTTTTTTTTCTTATTGAAAACTATGAGAAAATCATGAAAGGAACTATGCCTAGCTTTATACTTGGAGACATTTTATATTTTGGAATGAACCACCAAATCATAATGCAATTCTCCTTCCTCCCAATAATAATTAGTCCTATAAGTGTGAGAAGCAGCCTTTGAAGATTCACCCAAATCATTAGACACATCAGTTTTATGAAAGAGTCCTTTCCCAATAATAAATTTGTGAGTCAAGTTTTTTTCCATTATTACAGAGGATGATGCAACTAGAAATGTGGGGGAGGCTTGGCCGACACAAAACCAACCAAAGGGTTATCCTTCGAAAGATTAGCATCCCCTACAATATCCATGGTATCACATTAATTCTCAGATGCAACGGGTAATGCCATTTATTTGAGGATAGGGTCATCGATAGGAGAAGGATCAATAGAAAAAGAATTAGGAATGTTTAGAACATTACCCATATTTATATTTACCGTAGCCTCAACAAGGGAAGAAGAAACATCTTGAAGAACATTGACGGGGACTTCAACATTTGGAACAAGCACAATAGCTAATCCATGTGAAACAAGGTTTGTAGAATTAATCAGTTTAACTATATTCTATTCCTCAAATGAGGATGTAAGTGGTAACATTCAATTTTATTATGTATCAAGCCTTACAATGATCACAAAAGCTAGGAAAATCACTCATCACAACATTCTGAATATAGACAAACTTCTGAGGCCCAACCTAAATACAATCAAGATGTTGTTTTGTGGTATCCAAATAAACTAAAATACGAGCTACAAATGGGCAGTGGTCGTATCAGTTTGTAAGGGGAAACCAAACAAAGAATCCAGGCCATGGTGGATGCAATGAGTAAAAAGATGGGGACATAAATCTAGGAATGAAATCTATAAAGGCTCAATGGGAGAATTAGCATAAATGTCAAACAATGGTGACCATTTAATCAGTTTCATAAAATAATTGTTCACATAATAAGATCTTTTAGAAAAAAATTTTGTTATGATCCAGATCATTTGATAGTTTGATGAGCACATATTTGGGATCCAAAAGAGTGACATAAAACTCATTAAAAATTTTGAGCAAAAAGAAAAAAATTATAATACTATTCAAACCAGGACGTCTAACATGAAATCTACCAACCAAAGCGAACTCAAAAGGCTCGGCTAAAGCAAAGATTTCCTCTTCGGAAATCCATAAAGAAGGTAAACCCTTGTGCGTGTAATGCACTAAATATGGAAAAGCTTGCGAAGAAGAATAACTAGACAAAGCTTCCTTGAAAGACTTGGATTGATTCTTCAAATCCAGGAAACTTGGATCCGAATGCTTAATTTTCCATGGGAGATCAAAACCATAGCCAAAAAATGACCAAATAAAAAAACGAAGGTGATGATCCAAGCAACCAAAGGCAAAGATCCAAGCAACCGAAGATCCAAACAAATCCAATCAACCAAAGGCGAAGAACGAGAAGGAGACCTAAACATTAGCAGAGCACGCGACTTTTTTGTTCCGCCGGTGCTAAGTTTTGTTCAATTTAAAAAAAGAAATTAAACAAATAATAGTAAGAAAGATATCTCAAATGAAGCCTAAACACGAGTGCTAAGAAGATGGAGATCATTCATGTTTGAGGACATCTGAGATCATAGAAATCGAGAGAGTTGAAGATGTTTGTGAATGCTTGGACAGTGGACTTCACGAGCACTAGGATTGACTCAGAGCCGTAAGCAAACATGGTGTTTGGAATCCACTAATTTGAATGAATTTTAAATTTATCAACTATAAATTGTGGGATGCATTTAAAACTCTCTAAAAAATGTTTTGAGTTTTGTTTATATATAATAAATCAAGTATGAGTAAATTCAAACTTCTATATTTCAAATATTTTATATGTATAACACACTCAACAAAATATTTGATATATAAGACACATTATGATATTATTGCAATCTACCGCTAACAAATAATTGTTATATAACATGTTTTTATGGAAAAAATATTATCTTTTATATAGGATGAATTGTGTTAATTGTTACGATTCAAAAAAAAAAATCCTTATATTAGATTTTATTTCCATATTAAAAATATCCTATATAAGTTTATTATTTAAAAAATCCAATGCTATAAATTCACAGCTTGCAGTCTACATGCCATGGAAAGGGTTAGAAGTTAGGATATTGATGGTTTTGTTGCACATTGGAAAAACCAAAATATCGATATTTGTGCATTTAATTTTTAACCCTTATGAGAATTGGTTTCTTCTGTTTACAATAGCTTTGAGCACTAATGCAATTATCCCAATTTCACAGTGCTAATTTGTAGAATTCCAAATCTGTGCTAGATCTATATTAAATATATCTTATTCTTCTAATGGCGTAGAGAATCATTTCTTTTGGTGCAACTAATCCACATGTTAAGAACTATATTTTACCTTTAGAGCTCTATAGCACTGATATTATTTATTATTTAATAGGAATACATTGGTTGTAATATTCTTTATTTACAAACTTACCACAATATATAATAAATGAAATTTGATTAAAGAATTATATATATATATAATAAAGTTATATAGAGGCACCAACTAATTTCACCTTATGTGATTAGGTAAGTTTTATGGTCGATTGTTTCAACTTTTGATTCTCTAAAATTTTGAATTTCTTACTTCATTATATATAGGAAGGGCAGATGATACTTTCTCACTTCATTAATGCGCAAACATATTCAATCATATCCTCATTGTAATTTTATGGATCGTTATCATTATAGATTTATGAACTATGATAGTAAACCCAATTATGAAAGCCTCGTCATCTAATCATTCAAAAAAATTTTATTCTTATTTGTCTACTAATCATAAATTCTTCAATACCCTTTCAAGCATTTACCTCTATGGGTCCTCTAAGAATTCTCCACCTTTCGCCACTAGTCATTATTCTAATTGATACAAATTGATTCTTTAAAATGAAGTATTTCTAAAGTCTACAATAGTATTCTTAATTCATGTCAACTTTACTAAGAAGACCTAAGTGGCACATTATCTTCTCTTCTCTTTTGTGATATTGTAAAATAATAATAACAAAAAAATTATTCTATTATATTGTAATTCTTTCTTATCTTCTCTTGTGGCACTTTCGGGAAAACTCCAAGAAATAGGAGATCTCTTGAATTGTACCTTGCTTGTAGACTTAGAGGATATTTTATCTCAACTAGACATAGATTTTCCAAATGAACCATTACAAATCTCTCTCTCTTTTCTTCTCGATAATTTTTTCTCACTACTTCCTCATAGAATAATCTTAACATAATATTTTTTTTTGCACTTTTTTTCAACCCTTACAATGTATATCGCTATCTCAATCTAAGAAAAATGATATTTTGGCATTTCATCCATCTACTATTGTTGAATCCTTATTAACAAATTATGTATGATGTTTTTAGTCCAATAACATTTGATGCTTGTCTTCGAAATTGTTTCATCTCTGATCACTTAATGCATGTTAAATGTTAATAATTAATATTTGATATTCACTAGCCAACAATATCTAACCTCATCTCTCATATCAATCAATCACCTTTTATATTTGAAGAAAGATCAAATTTACCACTGATCTCCTTTGCCCAATTTCTAACCTTCTATATCAATCATTTCCCACTCATGCCAACAACCGACATCCATAAATGATCAATGCATGTTTGACATTCGTCATCTTGATCTCTCTCCTAGCTAGTAAAAGATCAACCAGGTTGATCACCCACTATCACTTGACTTCTAACAATCATTTTTCACATTTATCAGACGATTGACAACATCTAATGTTCACCAACCACCAACATCTAATTATGTTCTTGATGATGTGCATTTAGGAAAGGGTTCTTTGATTTCTCCATTTATACCTCCTTCTGAATTTGTTTGTGCTAACAATATTGCCAAATCTCCTCTGGTTTCTTCCTTTGGTTCTAATTCCTTAAAAAATTTTGATTGTGATGGTGATCAAACGAACAACATTAATCTTATTTCTCATATTTCTCGTAAGCATTTAATTTCTTTACCGATTGGTAAGAGTATGTCGAATGATGGTTATGATGTTGTGGGTAATATCATGGCTTCTAATTCTAGTCACATCATTAATTATGATTGCCCATTGAAGGACTGGATGTTTCTGATAGCATCCCTATTATTAATTTGCATGTTTAACCAATGTTGGATGTTGTGTGCATTAACTTGGATGGTAGATTGCATATGGATTTGCATTCTGCTGACCCTGCTGATCATTTCGATTGGATTGAGGAATTCTCGGGTAATAAGCGTTATGATAGGGATATATATGGTGGTTGTTCTAATGTGTCTTTAGATGATTTTGATTTAAATGTGATGAATATTGAAAAAATTGGCTTCTCCATAGTTTTAGAGAAGAAAATTTCGAAAAATAAAGCTAAAATTTTTTACGTTCTCTTTTTATTTGTTCTTGGTTGTTCTCATGTTTTGAGTTTTTTGTTTAGTGGTATTTTATGTGGCTTTTGGTCTTTTTTCTATTGGCCTAGTGCTTTGTTGTCATGGACTAGGGTTTTTTCTATGGTTGGTTGGTCTTGGCTGGTTCACACTGATGTGGGTTGTGGTTTGTGTTCCTAGTCCTAGTCTTAGTTGTTCTTGGTGGGTTTTGGTTGCTGCTGTGGTTTGTTTGGGTGCTCATTCCCTCGGGCTTTTTTTATGTATTGTTTTCTCATTCTTATCCTAAAATTTATATATGTTTTTTGTTGTACAGTGGTTGTTTGGGTGCTTTATGTCAGATTTCTTTATGTCCATCGAGCCTTAATTCATTGAAGTTTTTCTGTGGCTTTTTTGGGGGGTTGGCATACTTCCTCCATGGCTTCATTCCGTTTGCTTTCTGTAATACTTAGGATCATTGACTCAATAGGTTTTACTTTGAATGTTGTATTTTTTCACGAATGTTTGATCCTCTAAAGATTTGTAACCTTTTTTATATTAATGCATAGGCCCATTTTGTAAGTTTTCACACAAAAAGAATTTCTTGGTGCACTTTTAGTAGTGCAATTCACTTTAAGCTTACAAGAGGACTACATAGATGCCAGACTAGCCTTTAAAAAAATTAAATCTGTGGAATCTTCATTAATTGCTTAGATTGATTGCTACATGAGAGCAAACATATGGTGTGATTATCAACATAATTATATAATATAAAACCATTATCTAGATTGCTATTCTTCACATCATTAATCATTATGCATTGCAATAGTTCACTCTTTGAAATGGGACCTAATAATTTCTCACTACCTAAAATGAGACCTAATAATTGAATCCAAGTTGTTCATCACAGGAAAAAGTTGCTAATGCAACTTTAAGCTTCTCTTAAAATTCTCATCAATGCCTTTTTTTTCCACACTTTTAGAAGCTGATTGATTAGTCATGTTAAAAAGTTGATGCAAAGTGCATAATTTTCAAACAAAACTAAGTATTTTCTTACTATTTAGGATTCGTTTGGGACGATTTTCTTACTGTTTGTAAAAATAGCTTTATAGAACGCTACTTTAAAAACTATAAGAAAGTTGTTCCAAACGAAACCTTAGTCTAAAACAAAATAAATTTAATCACTTCATAATTTATTTCCTTCAAAACTCGAAGTAAAAACAATTGCAATCAAAGTAACTGCATTTTACATCATAAATACTATTTTATATACCATTTTGAACAAGCAAACAGCCCTAAAAGCCAAATTGTTCTTTCTAATTTCACATGTCATTCAATTATAACTCTTCATTCTTCTGTGGAAGGTCCAAAATATGATTACTTTTTTAATAATCCATTGGCTTATATTCTGTATTCTGACGAATAAATTATGTGGTATTCCTTTCAGTATCATCACATAATAAGACAAGCTCTTGAGTTTCTTATTAAAGAAAGCGTACATGTGCATTTAACTCGTAGTAGTTTCGTCCATTGTCCAGCGAATGGTATTCTAACATCCCTAAAGAACTGCAAGAAGACAAAACATCAGTGTCGAACTGCACTGCGCTGTCTTGTATTTTCCTGAGAGGTTTTTCTATAGATTTTTGCATATATAGTTTATAACAAATTGACAAAATAATAATTGAGGAAGATGGTTACTTACTGTTTTAGAAGATGGTTAATACTGCTTAGTTTTTTGCATGGGAAGGAGATGTTAGTAGGCAAGAACTAAACTGTAAGAGCTTTCAAGTTTCTGTAAATTATACTGATATAGATAGACAAGAAGGAATTCCTGAAGGTTTTATCTGTTCACATTTATGAGCTTCGGTTATTGACAAAAGCAAAATACAGATCTCTTTGCGCAGCTCATCTTAATCAAGAGGTCTTAATTGACTCAAAAGTCCAAAAAAAAAAAAAAGTTAAATATTTTGTTCTTAGTAATTTTCTAATGTGTATATATACGTGTGAGAAAGAGAGAGAAATTGATGACTATTTATATTGTTAGTTAAAGCTACTTTTTTAAAAATAATATAATTAATTAAATATTATTTGTTACTCATATTCAAAGCAATATGATTGTATCCTTTAGTCAAAATTATTTATTCTAAGCACAGTTCTCTCAAATTACGGGTAATCATTAATTCTTGCAAAAACTCTTTTTTTATAACTAACGATAGCTTTAACCTAAGAGAACTTTTAACGGTAAATTATATTTAAAAGAAAAGATGAAATTTATTAAATAATAGTATGATGCATAAATATTTATATTATTAAATTTTATAATGTTCAATTAATTTTTTTTTTTTAATATTGAAGATTATCATAAAATGTTAATCGGAGATCCTACCACAAAGTCCTAACTAGATGTTATCATAAAATTCTAAATAGAGGCTATCATAAAAGCCTATAGTGGCTAAAAAAGTCTTCAGTCATCGTTGATCGTCATTAGTTTTAGATTATGAACATCTCAATATACAGATTATATAATCCTCACTTGTATAGATTTCACAATAAGAAGCAACAAAGATGAGAGAAAGATAAAGAAAGAGAAGGGGCATCATCGAAAAAAGAAAGGAAGAAAAAAAATTCTTTCAAAGAGATCAGATGTTAAACTTCTTTAAGAGGAAAGAAATGTTATTATTTTTAGATCTTGCAAGAGAATAAGCTCTTAGTCATAGCAAAGAATATTTCTTGTTGAAATACCTACAATACAATGGGTAAGAAGAGAGTAATTGTGGTTTCAAGTAACTTTTCGTTTCAATTCAGTAGCTGAGGTGAAAAATTAATGTTTGTTCAATAATGTAATGCATATTTAAAAATGTTAAACTAGCCCATAACCACATATTAGTAGAGTCAATTCTCTTAAAAAAAATTATGTTGCTAAAGATAATTAATACTTATTTTTCTTAAGCAGACTAGTGGTCACCTTATTCATTGGAGCTTAATAGACAAAATTTCACTAAAACGGCGAGTCGAAAGTCAACCACTTAATGTATTATAGGTACAAGTTAGAGGTTCATAACAGAAGTCTTGCCTAGTTTGCAATTAAGTGATGAGATTATTAGTGTTCGATCTGAAGCCTTTTCAATGCCTTGGTTAATTAAGCAAGATGGATTGAAACAGTGTTGGAATTATAGAAACGTTTAGTAAGACTCCCCCGTCTCTTTTTAGAAGGGGATTGGTATGTTGGAGCCACCTTATTGCCTTATTTTGTTTGAGTAGGATATGATCGCCCACTAACATTAGTTGTCTGATGTTTTCAATTAACCAGATCCTCCACATGCACTTGCCAATAACCCTCATATGGCATTGACTAGCTACATATGTTAGCCTTCGACATCAAACGATCATCTTTTCAATCGCTCAATCTACTTTTCTTATCAAGAGAACAATCAAACTGATACATCTAATTCATCACTTAATTTCTAATATTACATGCCAAGTGTTGCGAAATACTTTCCAATGATTGATGTCTTGTTGTCTTTTTTTTGTTCACTTAGCATCCCCTCCTCTACAAGAATAATTATCATTATCCACCATAACCCAACTTTTGATGGTTCAGTGTTCCTCATCTACCTTTGCTCAATATTCTTCAATAGTATATGTCAATGTCTACCATATAACAACATCTCACACTCATCTTTTCAATTGATTGATCTCCCTATTCTCTAAGGAGAATAAGTAATCAGCTAAATTCATAAATTCTTCATTAATCGTCACCCACATGTCTATCAATATTTAACATCTGATACATTCAACACTCATCTTTTCAGTGAGGACACTTTAACAGAGAGATTGTGAGCCAAAAAAAAAAAAATTAAGGATCTGGCTTATGGATAAGTCGTTGATTAGAGTTCTTTTCAAGTTAATTCAGATAGGAGCAGAATATATGAAAATAATGTCTAATCAAATCAATCCCTATCTGGAATAGACATATTTAACGGCATAATTACCCTATTAAAGAAGAATGGTAATCTAATTTTTTTCTCTAATTAATTGATTTACACCGTCGTTGATTTTGCTTGTGCGTTGGTTACCGTGTAAACAAACACTTTGTGATGCACGTAAAATATTATCATATTGTATAAACTTCACAAGGTGAGTTTATTGTGACAGGCGATGATGTGGCCGGGGCTCGCTCCTTGTTGTTATGAATCTTGGCAACCTTTGGTGCTTAATTTTGATGTCTTCTACTCGGCTGTTATCGTATCGTTCATCACCAAATTAGAGGGTCGGTGCGTGGCTTCGGGGGGCTGGAAGCCTTGGCCAATTATTGAGCCTATTTTTTCTGATTCATTGTATTTTCTTTTATTGTGTTCTCTTTAATTTCAGCCTCTTGTAATCTCTTTGGTTTTTTAATTAAAAGTTCTGTTAAAAAAAAAAAAAAAAAGGGGAGTTTATTGTGCCAATGTGCCATAACTTTGAGCTCGAGCTCAATCTAGCTCAACCCTTAAGGCTGTCGAACCGTGCATTTAAATTAAAATATACTCCAAATTAAATTTAGAGTAATATAATAAAAAATATACTAAACATTTTAAATCATTCTCGAGCCAAGCTTGAGCTTTCCAAATGATCTTGATCGAGCCTAGCTAATAGTTTTCGAGCAAGTCGAGTTCGATCTCAATAAAAGAGCTCGAGCTCAGTCAAATTTAAATAAGCTAATACTCGACTCGACCTATTTGCACCTATCTAATAATCCAAACTATTGGAAGTTTGTACTGTTGCGTTAGAAAAAAAAATATATAAATAAATAAAAGTTACATGGGTGCTTGAAGTTTATTTAGCTAAATTAACTTTAGCTAAAGACATCTTAATTATTGTCACAATTTTTTTTTAATAAAATAATGATGTAGAACCTGTAACGATCTGAAATGAACAAAACAAGTCGCTGTCTACCTGTTTGTGAATGATTGAACCCTGGAGGGTACATCTATTTGAAAAAAGGTATTACAAATCCCTAATAGGTCTGTATAAATGTAGACATTAGAAATCATTGTATTATACTATTCACATCACATCTATTGTACTATTAAAAAAGATAAATATTTAATAATTGAGTAGGAAAATTTCTGAATATTTAATTGATTATCCAACTATGAATCCTAGCCATTCATCCAAAAAGAATCATAGCCTCTTTTTTTTTTTCAATTTTTTCTGATACATGAAAAAAAAATTTATAACAGACTATTTTAATCAAAAAAATAATTATAAAAAAAATTTAAAATACATTCCAACCAGAATATATTAACATAATTTTTTTCTTAAAAAAAATATATGTAATAAAAGTTTCTAGGGAAAATAAAGATGAATATATATAGATGTCAAAACATGTCAAGGATCATAGTCGGACCAAAAATTTAAAAATTGGCCCAATTTGATAATCAATTTTAATTATAAAATATTTTTTTAATTTTTTAATAATATATTATATTAACATATCATTTTCAAGTCAAAATCGAGTTAACGAGTCAACTCAAATTTGACCCATTTAATAAACGGTCGAAATACACCACCTACACCTGAGTCATTTATTAAACGGATTAACCAAATTCAAAATTTTTTCAGATCAGATCCTAGTCGAGTTGGCTGATCAAATCATTAATTGACAATCCAATAAGTGGACAAAATTATTTTGCCCTAGCCGCTCTGCTAGGGCTCGTGGCTCCGGTGATCTTCTCCCGCTCGGAGAGAGTTTTCCCTCCGGTGATCTTCCATTTTCAGGGAAGTTTCTTCTTATCTGGCTCTTCTTAGTTATTATGGTTAATTTTCTTCTGGTTTTTCCGCGTATTTGCGAGCTGTGCCGGATGGCGGTTGCGAAACTCCGGGATCCCAGTTTTTTCGGTGGGAAAACCCATTCTCGTTCATTTATTGAAGCTCTAGCTGGTTCTAAACCTTCGTTTCCGGATTTGTATGCTACGACCTTTCGTGGCTTACCGTCGTTATGAGTTTCCGATCTAGAAATCGAAGATCTCGCTGCCCCCTTTCAGTTTTCTCTTGTGGGTTTTTTTCCTTCTAAAAGACCGTCTCTTGATTCTATTCGCAAATTTTTTTTTCAATTTGAAGCTGAAAAGTGAGGTCTCTGTCACGGTTTTGGATTCTTCTCATATCCTGATCAAGCTTGCCAACGACCTTGACTAATGTAGGGTTTTTTTTCATCGATCTTATATTGTGTTTAACTGCTTCATGAAGTTGACAAAGTGGTCGCCTACTATGGATATTGCTGTAGAATCGCCTGTAATTCCAGTGTGGATTTCATTTCCTCGATTACGCCCTCATTTCTTTTCACCTCGCATTTTGTTTGGGCTTCGTGGTTTGTTTGGAAAACCTCTAAAAATTGACGAAGCCACTGCTGTTGGATCCCGCCCGTCCATTGCTAGAGTATTAGTTGAACTTGGTATAACTAAAACCTATCTGAAACATGTGTGGTTAGGTTCGGAATCCTTAGGTTATACTCAAGAGGTTGTTTTTGAAGAGTTCCCTCAATTTTGTAACGGCTGCAAATGTATCGGTCATGTTCTGGGAAATTGCAAACCTGTTGTTCCTATTAATCTGAATTCTCCCAACCCCCCTTGTGCTTCTTTGGATGCTATTAAAGTTGCTGAGGGTTGTTTGGAGGGTGAGATGATTAATAATGTTTCAGTTCCTGAGAGTCTTCCTACTGATGTTGTTGAGCCGTATGCGAATCCTGGTTGTGGGGGGGATTATGTTTCGCTGGAGGTTGTTAATGAAGCTTATTGTCCTGTTGTGGATGAATGCCCTTCGAATACGGCACCCATTTCTCTTTCTATCAATGTTGCTCAAAATGATGTATTGAGTCTGTTAATCGAGCTGAGGCTGCGAAGGATTTCTTATTATCTCCTAATGCCGTTCCTTTTTTGCCCTCGGTTTGTGACAGTGTGGATTCTCCTTCGATTCCGCTGGTGTCGGGGGTGCTTCCTGTTGAGTTGAATAGTTCGGATGGCTCGCCTGTTCTGGGTGTTGTCAATTCAAAGGATTCGGATGGTGGTGTTGAAGTTTTTGTGTCTGGTGCTGTGGTTCCGATTGGGACTGTGAAGGAGTTGCCGTCGCTGGATGGTAAGGAATGTAATCCGGATGCCAACAATTTTGTTGAGGTGCCTGTGTGTGAGGTTGAGACACATGAGTTGGCTAACTGTGTGGGTAATTCCTCTGGTTTGGAGATTAGGAATCAAAATAATTGGTTGATTGATTCGTCGGATGTTGATTCGGATTCTGAGTCTGTACACTCCGACCATGAGTTTGTTATGAGCCGTAATTCAAAGATTAATAGTCGCGGGAAATTTTGGGGGAGAGGTCGTCGTAGAAGATGATTTTTTATTCGATCTTTATTGATGATACTTCTCGGGAATTTTTGGCTTTTTTGTTCGATTGGAGGATTGTGAGGCTAAGAGCAATGATGTGGTCGGGGCTCGCGTCCCAGTCGTTTTTGCTGGTGGCAACCGTAGATGTGGATTTTCAGGTTTGTTCGTTGGGTCGCTTTCTACATTTTACTTGAGGGTCCGTGCAGGACGTCTTGGACGCTGGAAGCCTTGACTAACTACTGAGCTCGCATTTTGCTTCACTCCCCTATGTTGTTTGGAAGACGGAATTCATTGATTTTCTCTTGCTTTTCCTTTATTTTTGGGTGCTGTCGTCTTGCTGACCTTGTTTGTATTTAGCTATTTTTGTAATTGTAAGATTTAGGAACAATCGGCTCGGAGGTTTTTTTTCATTGTATTTTGTGCTCTTGCGAGCTTTAGTGAGCTGTAGTTTCCTATTATAGACTGTGTAATCGTTTATTTAATTTTAACGCGTAGGCCCCTTTGCGGGTTTAAAAAAAATCATTAATTGACACGTGTGTGTGTGTATAAGAGTAATTTTTTGAGTTTAAAGCTCTTTGGAGAGACTGATGTAATATATTTCATTTGAAGTGTATCCTAATGATGGAAAGTTTAAGTAAATGGAAAAGAAAAATGCTAAGTTATTAATAAATATGAAAAATAATTATAATTAAGGAACTTCTTCTCAAGTGAAATTAACTATATTTATTTGTTCTTAGAAAGAAATATCTTGTATTTCTCCATTTTTAGTGTTCCTAAGTTCCTATAGCGCTTTAAAAAGATGAATCCAATGATGAATATCAGCTTAATTATATTGGGTGGTATAAATGGCAGGTCTATAAAAAAAATGTTTCAATTTTTCTACACAAGATGAGCACTCTAACCTGGCTCATCCTTCTAACTTATTTCTAGGCGTGTCAATTTCAGGTCACGGGTTTGGTTCGGGTCGAATCCGAGGCACTATTCGGTTCAACCCAAACCCTATCCGTTTTTGAAAACAGGTCAAGGGTTGGCTTCGGGTCTGGGTCAACCCGACAGGACCCGAATGACCCATTTTCAACAAAAAATTGCTAGTTTTCAGGTCAAAAATTGGGTTAGAGTATGTATAAATATTTTTTTAGTTCGTAAAATCTGATTTATGCTCAAATAAATAGATAATGTTAAAAATGTGATGATCATCCAAATAATCTATGAAATATATATAATTTTGGTTGGTGATCACACTATGAAAATAAGATTATGTGAACCTAATTACAATTTATAAACTTTTAAATAAACGCATCAATTTGTGCCGATTCTCTTCGCAAATAAACGTATCACAACTCACTACGATTTTGTTTGGGCCGGCTTTCCTACTGCTTTTTAAAGCATAATGTTTGTATTAAAATTTCTGTTTTAAGAAGTAAGGAAGCAATCTTAAACGGAGCCTAAATGCACATAGGTTCATCCATCAAACGAATATGAACTTAACATTACGTAATAAAAGTTTGTACCAATACTTCTAAACATTTAAATAGTCCATTTGGGACGGCTACAACTCTCTATAAATGTGATTATAAAGCTATTGAAGTAGAAATAACTTTTTTAAACCTACTAAAAAATTAACTAAGTACAAAATTTTTTGAAAGTAATAAAAAACTAATAAGCAAATAGAAATTATGATTGTAAACAGAAAGATGAAATTGTAAAAATATTATCCCAAACGAAACAAAATTCTAGCTTATAATTGCATCCATTATAAATAAATATAAGTTCCTAAACTAAAGAGACATAAACATTGACACCAAACTACATAAGCTACTATAGTGATCTATCTTCTAAGTTTTTAAACACTGTTGAAACGATTTATTTAGATATTCTCCACCTCTATTAGATTGTAAAGCTTTAATCGTTGTTTGAAATTGATTTTCAACTAGCTTCTTGAAATAAAGAAAAGTTTGCAGAGCTTCAAATTTACGTTTAAGCGGAAAAATCCAAGAATAACGTGTAAAATCATCAACAAATAGCTTGTAATATCTAAAACCTTGACAAGAATCTATTGGAGAAGGACCCCACAAATCAGTATGTAAAATTTGAAAACAAGCAGTAGTTCTAGAGATATTAGAAGAAAATGGTAACCGGTGCATTTTTGCACGAGAACAAGAATCACAATTGCATTTATGAGTTGAAACAGTAACAGGTATATCTATAGCATGAAGTATAGAAGCCGCCGGATGTCCCAGTCTTTGGTGCCATAGAGATGTATTTGTAGAAGCAGCCATCAAAGCTGTACAAGCCGATTGAGACGAAGTTGTCGGCGTGAGATCAATAGGATACAGACCTTGACGACTGGTACCCCGATGAAGGATTTGATGTGTCTGTGAATCCTTAATGAGAAAACCGTCAATATCAAAAATAATATAACATTTGTTGTTATTAATAAGACGATTAACAGATATTAAGTTATGCGACAGATGCGGAACATGAAGAAGATGTTTAAGCTGAAACTTACGAGCGGGTGTAGGCAGAATGCCTTGACCCGAATGAGCAATGGGAAGTTGATTTCCATTTCCCACTTGCACTTGCGCATTACCTGTATAGGGTTGCACAGAATGAACCTGAGAGATGTCGGAAGTTAGATGAGAACTGGCACCGGAATCAAGAAACCATTCCGCCGCCGGTGGATCTTCATGTGCCAAGAAAGCTTGAGTAGTTCCAGGTTGGTACTCAAGATTTGAACGATGCCAACAGTGAGCTGCATAATGACCAAATTTTTCCACAAATCTGGCAGTCCACCGGCGTGGAGTTACGACGATTACCTCGAGATGTCGAATTTTGAGATCGCATCCCGCGTTGATTTGAAGAACGACCTCGCGATCGTCCGCGACCACGGCCGCGAGAGGCCGTAAGAGCAAACGAATTGTCTGTAGCGGGTTGATCAGGATTGTCGGGACGAGCGTCAACTGCCAAATTTGTTTCTTCACTGCATAACAAGGCGTACAGATCATCAAGACTAATCGGATGCAGTTTTGTCCGAATTGAGGTCTTGAAGGCATTGTATGAAGACGGAAGCCCGTTAAGTGTGTAGAGGATGATATCTTCAGGTTCGATGGTTGATCCGGCAGCTGAAATAGCATCTACACGCTGTTTGATTTCTGAGAGGTATTGAAACATTTGTTCTTAGAAAGAAATATCTTATATTTCTCCCCTTTTAGTCTTCCTATTGCGCTTTAAAAAGGATGAATCCAATGATGAATATCAGCTTAATTATATTGGGTAGTATAAATGGCAGGTCTTTAAAAAAAAATGTTTAAATTTTTCTACACAAGATGAGCACTCTAACCGGGCTCATCCTCCTAACTTATTTCCAACAATTGCAATAAGAGTTCGAGCACAAAATTTCAAAGTTTAGACATCATAATTGTTCTATTGTTGGAGTATGTATAAATATTTTTTTTAGTTCGTAAAATCTGATTTATGCTAAAATAAATAGATTATGTTAAAAATGTGATGATCATCCAAATAATCTATGAAATATATATAATTTTGGTTGGTGATCACACTATGAAACAATAAGATTATGTGAACCTAATTACAATTTATAAACTTTTAAATAAACGCATCAATTTGTGCCGATTCTCTTCGCAAATAAACGTATCACAACTCACTAAGGTTTTGTTTGGGCCGGCTTTCCTACTGCTTTTTAAAGCATAATTTTTGTATTAAAATTTCTGCTTTAAGAAGAAGTAAGGAATCCATCTTAAACGAAGCCTAAATCCACATAGGTTTATCCATCAAACGAATATGAACTTAACATTTCGTAATAAAAGTTTGTACCAATACTGCTAAACATTCAAAGAGTCCATTTGAGACGGCTACAACTTTCTATAAATGTGATTATAAAGCTATTGAAGTAGAAATAACTTTTTAAAACCTATTAAAAAATCAACTAATTAGCACAAATTTTTTTTGAAAGTAATAAAAAAGTAGTAGGCAAATAGAAATTATTATTGTAATCAGAAAGATAAAATTATAAAAATATTATCCCAAACCAAACCAAAATATAGCTTATAGTTGCATCCATTACAAATAAATATAAGTTCCTAAACTAAAAAGACATAAACATTGACACCAAACTACATAAGCTTCTATAATGATCTATCTTCTAAGGAATATAAAACATAAAATCAATGGGTATTATTATATGTGGATGCTTTATTAATTAAGGCTTCGTTTGGGACGGCTTTTTATTGCTTCTTAAAGTAGCTTCTCAATATAAAAATTAAAATTTTTGTACTAGAAAATTGCTTTATGAAACAGATCGAAAGAAAATCGTTCCAAACGAAGCCTAATTTCTCATAAAACAAACTTTAAATTTAAGCATGATTGATCAATGTTAAGCCCACATTTGCATTTCACTGAGATTTTCCACCAAAATTTTTTACTGAAAGAATTTGCTTAATATCATATACTGTACATATGATACATTTTATCAAAACAATATAATTTGTTGAAGTATGGTACAATATGGTATATATGCCTCAGAGCCCTACATTGGGTACCAATACCCACACCCACCCGTGGACCCATGGGTATGGGTGGGCATGGGTACACCTGTGGCCTAGCTTGTAAGTGGGTACTCAACATCGGGAGATAAATCGATTTACATTGCTAATCACCGTATATCGTATATTACTGTAATCCTCACTATGTAGTGTGAAACACTTAAGCACGCTGAAACTACGGTAAATTCTGATATACGGCTTGAAAGTTTACAATCATAGCAAAGGCTTGAAAGTTTACAATCGAAATAAGCCTCAAGGTCATCAGCACGTGGCAGACTGCGTTCAAAAAGCATTGAAAGTGGGTGGGTATAGGTGGGGGTACAACATCCCAAAAGTCACCATGGGTAGGCATGGGTGGGCTAAGCCCGTCTGAATAAAGCATGGGTACCCAACCAGGATCCCATGTAGGGCTTTGATATGCCTGCAAAATTATACTATTTGGAGTCACCTGCAAAATTATATCTATGCCTATAACATTAATATTACTTTGCATTTTAGTCTTCATGAATGCTCCAATTAAGTCCATCTCTATATGATCAAAACTCCAAATTAGTCCATCTCAATATGATTTCGACCCTTAATTATGATACTCCTAAAAAAATTCATCTTATAAAATAATAACAAATTAAGAAGCAAGCCTGAAACAAGAATATAAAAGCATTTGATACCGAATAATTTATATATACCACATAAAACACTTGAGCCACACAAACTAAATCAATAACAAACATTAAAACGATGAGTTAAATTAAATTTACTCAGCTAATTAATGATCACATAACATCTTTAATTAACTTGATTAAGGGTTATGTATCAATATTAACCACAAAATATAAGAGAAGGATAATGAGGTTAAGTTAAATTGCATCAATAGAATAACACCATACATTATCACTTTATTATTATTATTATTATCATTTTGATAAAACACACATAGGGGCCTACATCTTAATTAACAAAGGGGGTTATAAGTCCTTAAAGAATCATCAGCTCTCTAAAAATACAGCATTTAAATTAAAAGTTATGAGCCATTGATTCAATCAAATACATAAAATAAACAAAAAGAAAATGAGCAAGACAAACCACCGAGAGGGCCCAATGAAATCAGCCAGAAGCCACAACAACAATCCATCAAAAAATGACTCCAACCGACAGGAATCACCCGCAAAGGCACAAACAATACAACTTGCAGAAAAACATAGAAGAAAGAAGATAACAATGCATAAAAAAATAAAGGGCCAAGGGAGGAAAACTCGAGCAAACCACCAAGACAACCAAACCCACAACCACGGCCCACAACAGTAAAAGCCATCCAAAACAAAACCCCCAGCCAAAAAAAGAAGATACCAACAAAACCTCACAAAACAACAGTCAAAATAGAAAAACAACAGTAGCAACACAAAACTCAGCGCAGGTTTTTTTTAACCTTCTTTGATCACTTTTTTTTTTTGGATAAAACCACTAGGAGCCTACGCGTTAATTAATAAAGGGGGTTACCAGTCCTTAAAGAATCATTAACTCTAAAAAAATATAATATTTAAAGTAAAACATATGTGTCATTGATTCAATCTAATACATGAAATAAGCAAAAAGAAAAAGAGTCATCGAGAGAGTCCAATGAAATCAGCTATAAAAGCCACAGCAACAAACCATCAAAAAACGGCTCAAGCTGACAGGAATCACCCACAAAGCCACAAACAATACAACTTGGAAAAAAAATAGAGATGAAACGAGATAACAATATAGAAAAAATAAAGGGCCAAGACAGAAAAACTCTAGCAAACCACCAAGGCAATCAAACCCATAATTACGGCCCACAACTGCACAAGCCAACCAAAACAAACCCCTTAGCCCAGCAAAGAAGATACCAGGCACCCACCAACAAGCACAACAAAACCCCACAAAAGAACAGTCAAAACAGATGAATAACAGCAACAACACAAAACTCAACTCAGATTTTTTTTTAACCTTCTTCAATTCTTATCAAAAGCTGAAATGGGTGAAAGAAGAAAAATAAATGAGAAGAGTTGGCGAGAGTAAAGAGAGGTAACTTCGACTCAAAGCTGCAAGTGACATGAAATTTATGCATATTCCGTATTGGGTTTCTTCCTAACAAAGTTTGAGTATTAATCATCCGATTAATCAAAAAGCGAGTGAAGAGTTACAAAGATAAATATGGGAGACAACGCGCAAGATTTTTAACTGGTTCGACTGACAACTTACAGGGAAGGATTTTACTGAAAATAAATAAGATGATAGTAAATCTCTAGCTCCCTTAGATTTCCCTTATAGAGGTTTGATATGAGTTGTGTTCATTTCATTTCATATGGGTGAAGACCTCACGATGAGCTATTTATAAAAGCTTGTTGGTCGAGTTATGAACATGCTAAGATGAATATCAATATGGGAGTAAACATCGACGCACTTTAATGGCTTCAGATTCATTATAACAAATTTCCTGACTTTTTTTTCATTTAGTTATCTAAACTATGGCCATCAGAGAAATAGCCAAAATGAAGTAAAATATTTCAACAAAGGCTTGCAGCAGTCAATCACCCATTCTCCGGCTTGCACTTGTTATCTTTAGCTTATGGCAACCTCCTCATTTTCCTGAAAGTAATAAATTATACATTAAAATTGACAGTAATGGAAGCACAGTAAAAGAATAAAGCTACATTTCCTCAAATAAATCTACATTAAGATTCTCATACCTTATTTTTTGGTGCCCATGGCTAAGGTGGATCAAACAAAGCAAAAGTGCATATACCAGCTATTACTTTTATATTAATAATAGTATGTGTGAAGTAAAGAAAGGAACGGTAAGAATGAAAACTAGAAATGGGCACATGAGTATTATTTTTATTCAATGTCCCAACATACAACTACAGTGAAGTATTTATAGATAATACAGACGAATTGTAGCTGTACATGTGTAAGCAATGACTAGGATAATCATGTTACATGTAGCTAGAGGTAAAGTTATGTGTTTGTTATTACGAAGGCAAATAAAGACTGGCTATTTATTGATATTGGCTGGAGACTAACTGAAATGTGCAGGATGATGGACAGATGAGCTTTCTTTTAAGTATTGTGGATTGATGTTATCCTCTATTGATTCACATATTTTCTGATTGGAAATTATAATGAGTCTTCATCTTGAGACTCCTTGAATTTAATCTGCCACTTTGCTATGATTGTTGTCATGCATGACCAACGAACATTTCAATCTAGTTAACAAATATGCAAGATAAAAGAATATTTAGCATGTAAATAACACATTTAAACTTTTTAGGCGAGTTTATAGACATAGCACTCAAAACTTCGCCATTTATATATTTAACACATAAGTTCACAATTTATATATATAACACTCAGATCGACTTTTTTTTTGGAACACTTAGAACTTTAAATAACAACAATAATATCATCCATCTAATTAAATTTTAGCATTTCATCCAAATTCTGTTGTGACTTATTTGTCTTTACATGTCATTGGTCTTGTCGCCAACTTCGCAGGCCGTTCATTCCATTGCCACCTTTGCACGACAAATTATTTGGTACAGACACCGGACATTGAGATATGTCTGGACATCCACTGAAAATGTGATATGTTGAGTGCTCTTTTGTTGCACTTTTTGTGTGCTTTATCTGCGCTTTGGTTGCACTTTGACTGTTCTTTTGTTGCGCTTTTTTACTACGCTTTAACTGTATTTTACCTGTGCTTTTGTTACGCTTTTGATGAACTTGACTTAAAATTTCTTAGACACATTAAATATATAAAATAAAAAATAAATACAATTGAATATTCACGCATCCACTTTACCTGTGATAATTTCAATGGATGTCCGAATGTACCAAATAATTTGCCCCTTATCACACCACCGATTCCATCCCCAGCTTCGTACTTAGGCAATCTTGTCGAGCGAGATTGTCACAAACTCTGAGATCCCCATGACAATCTCTAGCGAGATCCTCATCATGACCTCCATTAAGATCCCCGTCGTGGCCTTCTCGTCTCTGGCCTTTGCCCCATCACAAAATCTAGGTTTTCATCGTTAACGAAGTTATGAGGATGTTATAGTATCTACATAGTGAATTTTAGATGATAAATGATAAAGATTTGAGAGCTATATATGCAGGCAAACCCCCCAACTTTCTAACATGTCAATAGATGTATACATCTTCCTTCTAAAAAATATTCTAAAATATCAATCTTAGAACAACTACCAGTTCACTAATGGAGAAGTCAGGATCCGCAAACCCTCAAGAAGGATGCCCATAAGAAGAACTTCCTGGCCTCAAGTTCCGCAATGCCGAAGGCCTTTTATCAACCTTGCCGACCACCTGATCACCAATCAGATCCACCATATATATGATCTAAAGACAGATTTTCCCCATATCCTAGACAAAGTGAGATGGATGAGTTGGTCTAAGGCATCATATGTAGAGTAGGGGTGTTAAAATAAGTATTTGGGTTCAGGCTAAATTCATAATTGACTTGGGTCCCAGTCTGTCTCCCTCCAACCCGACCTGATTTTATAAGTGGGCAAAAAATTTAGATTTGAACCTAACCCACTGGATTGATCTGATCTGACCCGTAAGCATTAAGCGCTCAAGTGTGGACCAACTGGCAAGGGCTGCGTGTCGTGTGCAGATCCAGCGAGAGTGGATCACGAAGTGCACTATGCAACTCATATGTGTGTCACGTGCGAGCTGAGTCTGGAGAGGGCGGATGATGGACCGTGCGAGTGTGTTATGCGGCGCGGGTGCGTGCCGCGTGCGATTTTGGCGAGGGCAAACGGCGGACCGTGTGAGTGTGTTGTGCAGCACAGGTGCATGCCACGTGAAAATCTAGCTAGGGCAAGTCGCCTGTGTGGGTGCTTTGGCAAGACTGGCCTGCACAGGGGCTAGCCACGAGCTAAAGTACCCCACTAAGGATCTGTTTGTGTGCATATCGGTTCTTTTGAGAACCGGTTGCAAAAAACTTTGAGGTATTAAATTATTTGCATACAGGATTTTAAAATCTTTCATGTTCATTCCATCATAATGAATCAATTTTTTTTCTTGATTAATGAATAGCTCTGATTGCATCGCCAAATAATGATCCATTTCTTGAGGTAAACTCCTTTAAATGGCTTCTCCAACTTAATAAAAGGATGAATCCAAACTTTTTTTTCTTTTTATGTGGGCTTCTATATGTCATCAAATCATCTTCGTCCTTAACAATTTTTATGCATAGTCAAATTATCAAAAGAGCTGTTGAAATCTGCTCAATGTGTAATTAATTTGTCTCTTTGATGAGAAGAATTAATGTGATCTTTAGTTTTTAAATTTGTGTGATTGAAATACAAAGAATATTTTGAAGTAGAATGTCGATTCTTGTCCTAAGAGGGAAATAATCCTTCTCTTTTTTTTTTCCTTACTTTTTCACATAATTATCAAACATATAAGTTCACACGTACTTAGTTTCTTATATTGAAATCAACGAGCACATCAATCAACTAATGTTTGCAGGTTTAGATTTTATTTGGGACATGTTTCTAGTACAAAATTTTAATTTTTATATTAAAAATTTGTTTTAAAAAACAGTAAGAAAATAACCCTTGGGATGGCTTTCTTACCGCCTCTTAGGCATTGTTTAAGACAACTTTCTTACTGCTTCATGAAGAGAACCGGCTATATGCTTGATTGTTCTTCTGGTTTTCTGCACTTCCATGCATTACTGTAATAGTTGATCATGATTTCCTCCTCACTAGAATAATCTTTTATTTTCTTTTCTTTTTATCTTTTTGAAGTAGGTATATTGTGATATGTAGAATAATTTTAAAGATATTGACATAAAAATTAGCTTAAATTTTGTACATTTAAAATGATTGGCATCAGTAATGTATCTAACTCAATTTTATTCCCTCTAGGATGTAGTCAGATTTACACGATTTATTGTTATCAAAAGCCTAAGTACATGCAACTATAATTGAGAGTTCAAAGTTAAGAGCAAGCAACACCCGAATATCATTATTTGATTGAGCGTGCCTCATTGCATGAGCGGAGAAATTTTTACGTGCAGAATCCAAATGGAAGAACCAGACAAAATTTTGCAAGGCCTCATAATTTTTTTCCTTTTTTCAAGAGTTTCTATGTAAAAGTTTTGGTGTCTCTTATGAATGCTACACCCATCTCTTTTGTCTAATTATGTGTTGAATCTTTGTACAAAATTAGGACGCTAAACTTTATATTTCTCTATTGCCATGAGTATTCGAGGATGCAACAAAAATATTAAAAATTAAATATTATAGATTAAATTATCGCGTCTTTTTTATTTGGTGGGATAGGTATTAATTGCATATATAATATAATAATTGAAATATTAATCTGTAGAACGTTCCTAGAAGAAATGTTTTTTTGAAAATAGTGACAAAAATTCTTCCAAATAAATATAAGTAAGATTTTATTATATGTTGATATACAACATGATGCAGGCCTAATTTAGATTTTGTTTGGAATTTTTTTTATTACTTTTTAAAGTAAATTTTTAGTAAGAAAATATTAATTTAAAAAATTTTTGTACTCAATAATTGTTTTCAGAAGCAGTAAGAAAGTCGTTCCAGAAAAAGTCTTATGATTTGTTTGGGACGGCTTTCGTACTACTTTTAAAAGCTGCTTTCTAGAACGAAAAATTTAGTTTTTGCATCAGAAAATTATTTTAAGAAATAATAATAAATTCGTCCCAAACGAAGCCTATAGTCTATTAATTTAATCGAGTCAAAGGATTAGATAATTGTAGTCTTAGAACTCTTGATGCTTAAATGTATTCATTCATGTTGAATAACACTGTGTATATTCATATGCAGTCAATGGGTCGCCAGGAAACTTGCTGATCGAAGAATGATCTGAAAAGCTTTCTGAAATGTAAAAGCCATTAAGGGTTATTATGTATTCCTTGCAACACCAAAATTCAGAGCTTATAAAAAACCTGCCCATGGTTTCTCTTTCTCTCTCTCTCTCTCTCTCATTATAAGGTCTTTTGAAAAGTTTGTAAGGTTCGAATGCTGACTATGGGCAAATTCATGATAAATTTTTGTACTAAAAACTTGTTTTAGAAAGGATGAAGGAAACTTTCTCAACGGAATATATAATTCAAGGCTGAAATTCGGAGACCAATCAGAATGTATCACATCAGCGGTACCGAGCAATATCAAGCAGGAGGTGACGTGGGTCATTCTGATTGACCTCCGGACGGCATTCGACGTCCGCACAGAATAATTTCACCAAATTCAACAATATGATTTATTAGTTTTCATCTAATTAGCAAATAATATTATCTTCATATATTAAATAATTGTATTATTGTGTCAAATGTGTTGTGATTATTGGTGAATATAAGTATTACAATGTGCCATTCCAAAAAATATGTTGTTGGCACTTAAAAAATAAAAGAAGCCCTACAATGATTTTAACTGCAATGTTTTAAAAATTAGATCGGACCGATCGGTTCAACCGGACAGCTGGTTCGGTTTATTCCCAAAATTAGTTTCGCAATGAACTGGTCAAACCAGTTCGAAGCGCCAGTTTCACTGGCGAATCGATGCCAGTCTTCCAAAACTTGTTTGCTTATTTTATATGAAATAAATCATTTTTAAAACAACATAGTATATAATTAAATTAATTAATTTAATAAAAAGTACTTAAATTAAAAAATTAATTAAATTAAATAAGCACTAACTTTACTTTGTCATATTGCACCATCACTCCAAGTGACACAATTAATAAAGATAAAATATGTCTAAAATTAAAATTATAGGATATTGTTTATGCATGAATATTATTTTCTTAAACTCATAAATTTACATTAATTCAAAATTATTATATCACTATTATGATATTTTAATGATATTTAAATAATTTAGAAATTTATTGTGTCATTCAGTTCAACTCCCATTCAACCTTAGTTGAACCATCAAATCGTGAACCTTTCATTCTTCAGATTCATTATCTTATCCGGTTTTTACAACCTTGAAAACCACTACTATTTCGGACAACTTTAAAAATGTTGTAAATATCAACATTTTTATGACTACTAATTTTTTCGGTATAAAATAGTTTCTCAATAATTACAAAATTGTGTGAAAATTTTTAAAAGCATATTATTTTTAAGTGCAATTTTATAACACTTGAAAATTGCTATAAATAATTTATGAATAATTTAAACCGCAATTAAAATTATTATTTCTTGTAATATCTTTCTTAATTTAAAACATTTACCGAATTTTGAATCAAAGGAAGCTCACATAATTCTTCTTTTAATTTTAAAAGGTCGCATGATCTACATAGAATTAGGGGTGTCAATATAATTGACACGACTCAAAAACCCGACCCGACCAGAAAATTTTGGTTATTGTCAACCCGTTTGAGAAATGGGTCGAGTTCATATTCGGGATTCGGACCCGTTAGTAAAATAGGGTCGGGTTCGAGTTGATCGAAAACTCAAAACTAACCTAGGTTGACTCAGGAACATCGCGCCTCTGACGTAGTTCCATCCGCACTCTGCACTAGTCTAGCTATGCTGACGCAATCCCGTCATCGTGCGCGTTGTCCTGTCATAGTCCCGTCCTATCCACTGTGCTGGCATTGTCTTCTAGGCATGCTATCATCATGTGGCCCGTGTCGTGTCCCACGAGTCACGAGACCAAAATAGCTTTGCCCCGTTCGTTGCGTTTGAGCCTTCGGTCGTTCGACCCTTCGCCAGTTTGCCTAGCTAGATGGCTCTGTAGCTCACGTCGCCCACAAATGCTTGTGATACCAAAATTGCCCGGGCAGGTCTGAGTTGACAATCCTTACCTCTTTACAAAACCGTTTCGAGTTAGGATCGACCCATTTGGACTCGAGTCAACTGGGTTGTACCCAAACTTGACACGTCGACCCGTTTTGACACCCTACATAGAATACCACGCAGTGAAATGATAACATTGCTCTCCCAGTCTTAAGTTCTATTCTAGCACAAAAAATTGTTACTATCTAATTATTTATACTACTATTTATTACATATGGCATGAACGGAATAACATAACGTCTGAAAATTCTCAATCTTGTGGCGATTCAATTTTGATATTGATTAGAATCATAGCCAAAATTTATTTGTTGGAAAAATGCTGAGAAGTTTCTTAATCTTTTTCTCTAACTATATGTTGGCTCTCATATCTTTTTTTTCTAGTTGATGTGATTCTAATTTTTCGGTTTGTGCTGGCTGGGACATCTGTTTCCTTTGGATGTTTTGGACTATGATGTGATGCCTTCCTCCCTCATCCTGGATGGTCTTGCTTTGTTTTTGACAACCTTGGAGGCAATCCATTTATTCTGCTGCATGTATGGTATTGACAGATTCTTCTATCTAGAGCTCACCTTTTTCTACATATGGATATATTTTTTGTGTTTTTCTTTATTCTATTGAATGTAATGTTAATATAGGATGATTGGAAGTGTGTATTAATCTTTTTGTTGTGATCATTTGGGTTCTACTTCTATAATTTCGGCTTCTTCCTCCTTGGCAACTTGGTGATGATTTTTCATTGTGGGTGATTTTGTTAGTAGGTTTGGCATTTCTCGAGTCTTATATCCTAATTTTCTTTTCTCAATTGGGCTTTCTCTTATTTTTTGAAGTTGTTTTTCGCAACCTTTAGATTTAGATGTTTTTGTCTCTTCTTTGAGATTGCCTCTCCTTTGAGATTTTTGTAATTTCTTAACAAAAAAAAAAGACTAACATATTAAAATATTTCCTACATTATTTCGATTTTCTAACATAAATTATTCGTGCTTTAATTAGCATGATCAACCCCATCAGCGGAATATATATACATAATTAAAATATATGAAGTACCATGCAAGCTGGCGCCTCTCTCTCTCTCTCTCTCTCCACTCTTTTTTCTGCTATAAATCTGTATAGAACGAGGGATTTGTTTTCACTTTGACTTTTCTTTATCCATTGTTACTTTCTTAATCGAGGAGCAGCCTCGCACGACGTATCACGTGAGGACCGTTGCTCCCACGCCGCTTGAAAAGAACAGCTGGCCCGTGGTCCCCACTTTATCACGTGACTCGACGCCACGCACGTTCCTGCTACAATTCGTACTGCCCGTAATACCAGATATCGTCCGGTCTAATTTAAGCCATCGGATGAACATTAAATGGCGTGCTAATCTTATTTTTCTCTTTAAAAGTCCCTTAATTCTCAGATCGCATGGCCAGAAATCATTTTTTCCCGACGTTTAAGACTCCGAGCGTCATTAGTGGCTCGTAATCTTCTTGTTAACGCTGTACCTTTGATTAAAGCAAGATTGTGAGCAGAGCTTAGCACATGCAAACTTCGACGGGAGGGAAGAAGCCGGCGACGTACGGGACGTGGCGGTTGTCGGCTTAGCGTGGGCCCCACCCACGCGGCAAGAGGGATCGGTTCATCGGACGGCTCGTTCGAATTATGGCGCGAAAGCGGGAGGGGAGGGGGCGTGGTTTTGTGGTCCCCTCCCACGTTCGAATTATGGCGGCAAAAGAGCCATCTGGAGGGGGTGATTCACCGGTCGGTGAGGTTAGTTCGCTTCGTTCGACCTGCTCTGCTGCGAAAATACAGTGGAGATAATAGGGACAACTCGGCATGTTTTTTGGGCCAGGCAGGAACCGTGCGCCGATCTGCCTGGTATAGGCTGATACGGCGGGAAACGCCACCTTCTGCGCTTTTTCGTCGCGGTTTTTTTAAGTTTAAAATGTCTAAGAAGTTTAATTTGATGTAGAAAATATTTAATTTTTAAAGCTTTAAATAAAAATAGAAAATGTTTAACGCCTAAATTAACTAATAAATGACAAATAGATTTTTTATGAGGATGAAATTTAAAAAGATACTGTATTTTTTAAATATAAATTTATTCCTATAAATGTAATATTAAAATCATATATTTATTTATTTATTCTTCATCATTGCTAATAAAAGATTTGTTTGGGATAACTTATTTATTATTTTATAAAATTATCGCACAAAAAATAATTTTTCAAAGTTGCTATGGTAAATAATTTTTTTTTTATAATTCTTTTAAAGCAATAAAAAAATAGTGGTCAAATAGAAATTATTAATTTAGCACTGGTAAGTATTGTTTAAAGATTTTATGTAAATAGATGAATTTTTAATCTAAATTTTAATTTTTGTACTATAAATCAATAAAAAAAAATGTCCAAAATGATGCCTTAGCCTAAGTATTATGATAACTTCCTATTGGGCTCCGTGACTTTCATCTCTCGAAGTTTGTGGCTAGCAATGAGTTCAAAGAAACAAGCAAAAACTTTTGTTATATGCATGTCCCTTCAACCTCATATCCAACTTATGGCGTGAACATGGTAGCATAATAGATCTCTAATATTCTTCTAAGATCAAAATCTAATTAAGTTTCAATGCTATATACAATACCTGATAGATTCAAGCACTATCCTCTCTTCTCTTCTTTGTTTTACCCCTAAATGTCATTTGTATGCTACCTCATATAATGTTGTTGAAGATGACTTTGCTGAGAGTGAATGTTTAGTTTCTACTCCTATTGCTAATGTATTTTTGGGTTATGGGGTGATTGGTTTGGCTTCTGGTTTGACTGGGGAGGGTGGTAATTCATTAAATGTGGGCGTTATTACCACTACTTGTCTGGAGAACACTTTACATAGTCCCATCGATTCCCCGGCAGATGATGTTGGTGCTGCTGAGGGTTGTTCTATTAGTACTCATGACTCTAATGTTGATGGTGGAGTTGTGGTTTGTGATGTCTGTGATGGTGGAGCTATTGTTTTTTATGATCCTGTCCATCCTGAGGATAGTGGGGTTGTTTCACCTGTGGGCGAGCTTGATGTTGCGCATGATGTCTGCGAGGTTATTCCACATGTGAGTGAGCAGGTGCCTGTTGTTCGGGGTGAGATTGGTAATGCTTTGGCTGATCCCTCTCATTTTTCTGATTCTTTTCATGATGGTTTTGATCATGTTGTTGAGGCTTGTTCTATTGATGTGCCACTTATTGAAGTGTCGATTTTCGTTATGTCCAGTGATGCTTTAATTGTTCATCTAGCGTGTCAATCAAGGAATCATGTGGTGATGCATGGTGATTTGTTAAATAATGGTAATTCTTATGATGGTGGGGGAGAAATTAATATGAAAGAATTGGAATCTCAAGATAATTATGATTTACATATTCTCCAAATTGCTAATGATGGTGTCTCTAATTCGAGTGGTAAAAATAGACGTCGTAAATCTAAAAAGAAATGATTTTCTCTCTGGATTTGGCCTTCATTGCCTTCATTGCCTTCATCGGGCTCTGCTTCATTTGGGTTGGTTTCTATCTTTGGTTTGTGTTTTGTGGTCCGAGCAATGATGTGACGACTTTCTGTTCCCATCTGGTTGACTATGGCTTGTTGGCAACCACTGGTGGTGCTTTCTCTTGCTCTGTTTTGTAGCCTTTGTATGGATTATGAGATTTTAATTGACCCTTTGGCGCTGTGTCAGTTGTTACTCGTTTCCTCCTTTGGATAGCCCTTGTCTAGCTTTGGGGTGGTGCGGATAGTTTCTTGCCAATGACTGAGCTTGGACGGCTTTTGCTCTCTCATCTTGTGTTGTTTCTTTTTTGATGATTTTTGCTTTAAAATTTTGACTTTGTCATTTGTTAGACTTTTTTATATCTTCCTTATAGTGTTTGATATATATATATATATATATATATATATATATATATATCATACTAGCACTTTTTTAGGCCTTTACTAATGATTTTGAGGTTGATTATTATGTTATCGCATCTAACTAGTGTTTATTTAATTATTTATGCTAGGTATTGCTAATTTATTATATAAAATAATAACCCAAATAAACAATGAAATTTATTTGTTTTCATTAATTAGCATATACCTGAGAAGGGTGGCTTAGCTCCAGTGGAAGATAAGCATAGAGAGAGTCATCTTAGATGGATTGGGCACATAAAACTGTTACTTTCTGATGACATGGTTATGAAGGTAGATGTGTTAGATTTGAGTTATGTTAAGAGAGGTAGAAGTAGACCTAAAAAGATTTTATTAGAATATATATATTAGAAATGACTTATCTTTATTAGATTTAAATGAAAATTTGACTCTTAACAAGACATAATGAAAAAAAAAACAAAAGGATTCATGTAGCCAACCCCAGATAATAGGAAAAAGACTTGATGTTGTTGTACTTGTTTTCATTAACCGCTCTAGTTCCCTCTTTTGTGATTCTTCTTCTACACTTTAATGCTTCAATTAATCTCTTCAATGAAAATTTTAAATTTCTTAAGAGGTTGCTATCCATTTCTTGATGTTTAAATATTGATTGTTTTATTTTTATTTTAATTTTTTTGTGCTAGTCTTATTTATTATTAAATAAAAATTTCTCATGTTATCTTCATTGGATACAATTTTATTTGATAAAAAAATTCATAGAGTATTGATGACATCTTATCTGAATTTTGCAAAAAAATTTTGTAGATATTGCTTTGTTCTCCTTATTGCATCATTTTTCGATTTTGAATTTTGTATTTGGCTAATGAAGAGTAATAATATAACTTGTAACTTTGATGACCTAGATGCAACATAGTAAGTTGGGCCATTCTCATTGGGTTAGTCTCTTTCATCCTCCTCATCATTATTAGAGTAGAGTCTTATCATTTCACAAACTTATTTCATGCTTTTGTGGCAAGTTTTGATGCTTAAAAAAAATCCACATTATCTCTTGAGCAAATACTAAGAACACACTCACTTATATGTGAAATTTGATTGTGCTGGTCAATTTGATTATTATGTTGTCTTGAACCTTAAAACTTATCGTATATACTGGGGGGTGCAGGGGGTTTATCCCCTGCTTGGGTTCTTGTGCAGGTATACTGAAGCAGATTTAGATCGATGGTGGTCTTGAAAAAAACATTTCTTTCATACAACATCCCGATGCTACGTATCCGAGCACCCTAACGATGGGTTCTCGAGCGCCCCAACGCTAAACGACAGTTAGCAGAGCCCTGCATCAGTATATATATGGCACCACGAAAAATCAAGACAAAGTTTTGAGCGCCACAATGCTGGGAGACGGACTGGACGGTTTTCTTTCTTAATTTACTGAAGGATTGTGTCCATTGGGGTTATTTTATTTTTGATAGTAGAGACATTGAGTCCAATGCATGTGAAAAGAGAAGCAAGGAAAGAGTGTGAGAGAAGAGAGAACAGTACTTATTTCTCCCAATTTTCATTGTGGATTTCTTGCTTCTTTCATCATTGCAGTGTTTAGTCCGCCTCATCATCCCCAACATCACTCGTTAGTCGACTCTCCATAACAACAACATTTGGCTCAAACCTCCTTATTCATCACACTTGTAAAAGAAACTATATATACACTATTATCATTACAGCAAGACCTTCTCTAAAATTGTTTTAGTGGAAAAGACAACTCTTTCTCCTTATCTAATAATCCTTTTAATTTATAGATGAGTTTTACGGAGCTTTTAGATCATCTTGCTAATGCCTACCTTTCTTTTTTATGTTAATGCTCCTCTTAACCAAATAATTTCAAATTGGTCCATCTCCCCCAACCCATCCTATATATCTTTATTTTGATATATTAGCCACTCTTTTTGGGGAGTAATTATTGTGTCCGGACATCGAACGCGTCCAGAGACTAATAATAAAGCGTCACGTCACTTGGGAGCTCGGTACCGTGCTCGGTACAGTACTCAATATCGCTCGGTATTCGCCCGGATTTTCAGTTTTTTGTCTGGAGATAATAATTTTTCCTTTTTGGGGTTGATTCTCAACTATGGGATAAAAGCACGAACCCTAGAGTAAAATATTTCATTCATTCACTTTATTCTCACCTCTCAAACTTGGAGCGGAATAAATGATTGCATCACAAGCATTTTATCGCCCATTTTTGTTCATAACTGAATAATTTTTAAAAGATTAATCTCAAAATTACATAAGCTCTCATTATAAAAAAATAATATGGTTCATCCTACACGTAAAATTTCACTTGAAAATAAAACTATCAACCACCTTTTCTTTGATTTTTTATCAAATGAAACTTAGGTTTTATAGGCTTCATTTGGGACGGCTTTTTTAATGCTTCATAAAGCAGCTTTCTAGTACAAATATTAAAAATTTTGTATTAAAAAGCTGATTTAAGAAGCAGAAAGAAAGTCGTCCCAAGCCAAGCCTTTGGCTTCGTTTGGGAAGGCTTTCTTAATGCTTTCAAAAGCAGCTTTCTAGTACAAAAATTCAATAAAATGTTGAAAATGCAATGACTAAAAGTTGTCACAAATAAAACCTTAGCCTAACTATTAGGATAAAGTTCCTATAGAGCGTGAACACAATAGCTAGGGGCCAAACCAGCCTTAATTTTCTGGGAGGGCAAACTGATAAGTAAAAGTGTAGAATTTGGCTCGACTACTATTTGTTCATATACTTGATCGTCGTACGCTTCGTAAATATATCAGGGGTTCAAGGGGACAGCGCCACCTGGTGGGGTTCGACCCCGGAACAAATTTTGATTGTAAGGATATTTTTAGATTTTCTTTACCATTTATTTTTGTATTTAGTGCACCGTTCTCTACCAATAACACTTTTGCATAATATGTTTAATTATGTTGGGGGCAATTGTCTAAAGATCATAATCTTTTAAATCTTTTAGGGAGGCAATTGCTTAAAAATTCTTGTAATAAAAACTAAAAAATAGACATAGAAGGATAATTATCTAAAGAAATACATAATAAAGATTTTTTTTAGGGGTGGGGGGGCAATTTCCCTCTTGGGCTTAAGCTGAATCCACCCCTGATGATAGCATAATATATGGTAACATATCTTAAGCTGCTCTTCTATTCTTCTAAGATCAAACTCCAATTCAATTGCAAAGCTAAATACAATAACCTAATAGTTCAATATTCAAACATTATCTCTCTTCTCTTCTTAATTTTGCTTCATGGATGCCATTCTGCAGGCCCCCTCATATTAAAATTATTTGATTTAGCTCATGGCATGCTCCATATTTGCAAAATTTTAGACCTTCACTAGTGATTTTGAGGTTAGTTATCAGGTTATTGCTAATTGATTATATTATAATCACCTAAACCTGCACTGATTTTAATTGTTGTCATTAATTGCTCTAATTCTCGGTTATCCAATTCTTCTTCTATATTTCCTCTTGAATGAAAATTTTAAACTTCTTAAGAAGCTGCTCCTCATTTATTGAGGATTGCATTTTATTATTATTTTTTTGGACTAATCTTATTTATTATTTTACCATCTTTATGACATCTTATGTGAATTTGGCAACGAATTTTTGTAAATATTGCTTTTTCTTCATCTTATCATTTTTCTATCATAAATTTTATATAAGAAGAATGATATACTAGTTGAGATTATTATTTTATCTGCCCGATTATCATTTTAGATGAAATTATTTTTGTCTATTTTATTTTAATTTTATTAATTGAAATTTTATTTGGTATAATTTTTTTTTTATTTTTTTAAATATTTTCTTAGTGAGAAAATAATTTTTATACTAAAAAAAATTAGGGGTGTCAATTTTTGACACCACCCAAAACTTGATACGAAAAAATTCAAATTCGGGTTGACCCGGTTAGTGAACGGGACCGGTTCAGATTTTTGACCCGTTTTAAAAAACGGGTCAGGTATGAGTTGACTCAGAAACCTGAAATCAACCTGACAATGACCCGAAAGTTGGAGTCCATTTCGGATTTCCGCCTGCTACCCCCAATCATGACTCGTCGACTGCATTTTGCCCGCACTCGTGGACTTCGACAGCTGTTGTTGACTCGATGCTGAAGGCTTTGAATAGAAACATGAAGTAGCGATGGGAGCTTAGCTCACGCTTCTTCAACCAAATCTCCTAAATCCGGGTCTTGTCGCGTCAACCTGGCAACCGCGTGAGTCCGATATTTGTTAAAATATCCAACCAGTTTGTAAAAAACGGGTCGAGTTCGGATTGACCCATTTAGATTTGAGTAAACTCGCATTTGGATCCCGACCCGTCGATTCGAATTGACACCCCTAAAAAAGTTTAACTTTAAAAAATAGTAAAAAATCCGTCTCAAACAAAATCTAATACTTCGTTTAGGGCGGATTTTTTACTACGTCTTAAAATAATTTTTTAGTGCGAAAATTTTGTACTAAAAAAATGATTTATGAAACAATAATAAATCGGTCCCAAACTAAATCTTAATTAAAGCTTCACCTCTTAGAAATTTTTTTTAAAATAAGCAGCCTGGATTTGAAAATCAATATTAGAGGGTACAGAGCAGTAGTGGAATCCGGTTAAATTGCACAGAACTGTCACGGGAAGCGATGTGCAGCGCACGATGGCAGCATTCAATACTCACTCCCTCCACTATCGTAATTATGAAGAAAACATGCGAGATCATGTGCCGCTACCCCCTTCACCTCTCTTCCACTGTTTCTCTCATTAATATTTCCTTTCCTTAAATAAAACTGCTGGTCGGTATATGCGACCGTTATTGCCTTATTGCCGACTGCCGCGATTTTTAAAGTCCGCACACGATCGTGCCTAAGTTGTGCTCTCTCTCCCGCACTACCCCGCCGACGGCGCACGTGATCTCAGTGATTAACATTTATACAGCCTAATGATCGTAATTACACCATTATGTGTGGGGGTGTTAATTTCGGGTCAAGAGTCGGATTCGAGTTGAACTCGGAACTGATCCGACATTATTGGGCTAACCTGAACTCGATTCTTTTTTGGAAACGAGTCGGTTTTTGGACCCGTATCCGACCCGCTTCAGGTTCGGCTCAACCCGAACCTGACCCGCCAAGTGAGTCACCTTCGTTGTTCGCTCCCGGCTCCTTGGACGATGTTCTCTTCATGTGACCCGTCGGGGTCGGATCAGAAGTTGCAACATTTTGATCATAAACACCGAAGCTACGACGGGAGTTTGCTAGTTGCCTCGTCGGCGCCTTCGTTGTTGTTCGACTTCGCTCATTGGACGACATTCTCTTCCCGTCGGATTGGAAGTTACAACATTTTGATTGGAATCAACGACGTGATTTCGCTCACTGTGAAGAACTTTTCGCCTCGCCGAGTCCTTCGTTGTTGTTTGACTTCGCTCCTTGGACGACGTTCTCTTCCCGTCGGATCGGAAGTTACAACATTTTGATCTGAAGCAACGACGGGATTTCACTTGCTGTGAAGAACTTTCCGCCTCGCCGACTCCTTCATTGTTGTTCGACTTCGCTCCTTGGACGACGTTCCCTTCCGATCGAATCAGAAGCAAAGCAACCATGGGAGCTTGCTCACTGCGAAGACTAAAGAACTTCTCTATTTCATGCACTTCTTCGGCCAAATCCCATAAATACGGCAATCCGGGGTCAATTCTTAGTCATTCTCGGGATGTCAGATCAAACTAAATTCGACCCGGAATTTGAAACAGGTTTAAAATTAAGACCCGAACCCAATCCATTTCGGGGTTCGGGTTTACCCGTACCCGAAGTTTTCATGTTGGGTTCAAATCGCATTTTTGGGTAATGTTCAATATTGACACCCCTAATTATACATACTTAGCAAGGAGTTTAACAGCCGACAAGGCGGTGGAGGCAACATAATGCCGGTCGGCCAATCGTTGCCTGCGAACCAAACCGGTAACCTGACTGGGGGCCCATTTGGTCTCAATGCTAAGGAACTGGATCACCGTTCATCACACGTTGAGATTCTTTCATTGAAGTGATGGACGATGATCCATTATTCCTTGAGGAATTCCTCGTATGATATTTTTCTTGAAAGAAAGACGCGGCGAGGGGAGGGAAAGTGGTGCCTACGTGGAGGAAAACCCTATGATTCGTGGAGATCGTGGGCCTGGTTTCAGCGGTAAAGAGTGGAGATTGGTGGGCATAAATTAGAGTGGAAGCTTAGGAGAAATAGCGAGGATTTGGGAACTGTTTTCTTTACAGAACTGTGCGCGAGGTGTTCGACGTTTTGCCAAGGAGAGAAAAAGATGGTGGCCGGCATTGCTAAGGCCCGGGAGGTGGAGGTCGAGTGGCCGTGTTGCCTCGACGAATATGAGAAGCTTGTGTTACTCATGAACACTCCGAGGTACGCTCTGTTTCTCCATGTATTTAAGCTGGTCTAATGGAGAAGAAATGTATGTGACGGGTTTGGATGCTTTGGTTTGGTGGTCAGGGTGGTGATTGATAACAGCGTCTACCCCAGGGCGACTCTGGTTACGGTGGACAGCGCTAAGAAGCACAGGTACCTCCTGGAGGCAGTGCAGGTGCTTAGCGACCTGAATCTTTCAATCAAGAAGGCATACTTCTCCTCTGATGGAGGATGGCTCATGGACGTGTTTCACGTTACTGACCAGTTAGGCTGCAAGCTTACCGACGAGCGGGTTATCTCGTTTATCGAAGAGGTTTTTCACTTCTTTGCCCTTTATGATCTTTCCCATTCTCCTATTCGAAGCATCTGGGGTCGGAATTTGAGTATTCGTGCTTCCTCTTGCAGACGCTCGAAGCCAGAAGACCGAACAAATCCGTTGGCCAGGAGAATCTCACCGCTCTGGAACTCATTGGTGCCGATCGCCCAGGACTGCTCTCGGAGATCTTCGCCGTGCTTTCTGATCTCCAGTGCGGGGTTTCAGATGCCCGTGTTTGGACGCACAATTGCAGGATGGCAGCCGTCCTTTTCGTTTCCGACGAGGAATCCGGCGAGCCAATCGACGACGAGCCACACAGAATCTCCGACATTCAGTCACGTCTCCGTAACATCCTCCAAGGCCAGACCAACATTACCTCCATGGCTGTCACTAACGCAGAGCGCCGACTCCATCAAATGATGTTCGCCGACCGAGACTTCGAGATGGCTTCCTCCCCGCTGGAGGTGTCCATCCAAAGATTGGTCGAGAGAGGCTACTCCGTTGTCACCGTTCAGTGCTCAGATCGCCCTAAACTCCTCTTCGACATTGTCTGCACGCTCACCGAAATGGAATACGTCGTTTACCACGGCACTGTTCGCACCGACGACGCCGATCAAGCTTATCAAGTATGATATATATTTGATCATTTACCAGAAACCAATCTTTAAATTTCCTCAACATTTTTCTGACGCTATCTCTGTTCAGGAATTCTACATCAAGCATTCAGACGGGAGACCTATCAGCTCGGAAGCAGAGAGGCAGAGAGTCATGCAGTGCTTACAAGCTGCCATAGATCGACGAGGCCAGGGTCTGAGGCTCGAAATCTGCACAGTAGAAAAGCAAGCCCTTCTCTCGGAGATCACTAGAGCTTTCAGGGAGAACGGATTGTTGGTGAAGAGGGCGGAGGTTTCTTCCACCAAGGGACAAGTGGCATCGAACATCTTCTACGTCACCGATGCCGCCGGTGGCATTCCGAGCTCCGAGATGGTGGATGCCGTACGGAGACATATTGGTACGGGCTCCCTTACGGTGACGCAGCCATTTCCGCGAATCTGCGAGGAAGCGCAGGAGGCCGGGAACAGATCAGGTACTGGGCTTGGGCTGGCCTCGTTGGGATGCTTGGTTCTCAAGAATCTCTCCAATTTGGGATTAATTAGGTCCTCCTCTTGCTAAACAGGAATTATAACATTCATAATGCACAAAAACTATAAAAAGAAAATCCGTGCATAATGATTGTTTTAATTTTATGAACATTTTATTTTATATTTTTAATGATTTTGTATCTACAACTCAGATTAGTAGATTTCACATACACTTTTACTTCAGTTATATGTTAGGTCAGAAGTATAGATATAAATCTGTTATTATGGTTATAGAAGAAATGGTTGGTGGGGGTGGTGTGGTTTGTGCTGATGATAGGCATTAATGAATTGTTTTAATTGTTTCTTTTATTTTTTTCCTGTTGTGTTGTGTATTCGAGAAATTATTCTGAGCGTAGTTATATATTAGGAGATCAATCAGAATGAGTCACGTCAGCAATATCAAGCACGGTATCGAGCCGCAGTACCGAGCGGTACCAAACAGTACCGAGCCACGATACCGATATGACTCATTCTGATTGATCTCCGGACGATCATGTATTGATAGTTTACCACTTGGTTTGCTCTGTTACACGGTCTGGAGACAATCAAAACGAGCCACGCAACCGGTACACAAGAATCGATACCGCATAAAAAAGTGATGTAGTGCGTTTTGATTGGTCTCCGGATATGATCCAGGTCCACAAAGAATAATTTTTATAAGGGTTTATTTGGTTGTTTTATGAGCTGTAATTCTGAGAAAGAGAAAAGCGTAGGAATGGAATTGCCGGTCGCTGTATGGTGTTATTCGCTAGCAGGTGAGTATAGTTATTGTCTTGGAAAAGGAGGACACGATGCGTGGTCTTAATTGTTAGTGGTTGAGTGTTGACCAAAGTACTGGAATTTTGCTTTGACTGCGTTCCAAATTAGTTATGGATCTCCAATTTGGGCGCTTTGTGATTAGATGCCAACTTGAAAGGGAAGTTTTGATAGTTTTAATATTTAAGTTTTGACCTTTGATTGCATGGTATTATCAGATTGGTTTTATGTAATTAAATTTAAATCGCTTGAAAATTAAGTCTTCGTTTGTTTTTTTTGTGCTTTTGTAAAACACTGTTTTAAAAAACATTAGTTCAGAAAATGGAGTTTTCTAACGGAGAAGAACATTTAAAAAACATTCTAAAAACTGCAGAAAAATGAGAAAAAAAAATTATTGGGAACATGATTTGACGAACCAAACAACACAAAAAAAAATTCATCTGTTTTAGGAAACAGAGAAGGCAAAAAAACGCTCAAACAAACAAAGCCTAAGTAATCTCATATGTTTATGCGTATTTTAATTAGTGAAGTGATTTAAACTCTTTTGTATTGATATATCATGAAAAAATTAATCATGATCCGGCACAAATTTAGAGGAAAAATCAAGTTGAAAATTTCCAAAATTAAATTTGGGAACAATCACTTTGATTTAAGCAAACTTATAGTCAAACTGAGCGTTAAAATAATGGTAGTTATCTTTTTGAATTTGCTTAATTAGCTATGGGAGAATTTTGTTAGATTGTGCTTGCATGCACATTAGATTTAGTATCATTGGTTGATGTCAAAACTTTTGTTTGATATTTGCATATTTTGATCAAAATTGATAAGAGTTTTATTATGATTAGTTAAAGAAGGTTAATTAGTGGGATGATTAACTTAAATAGGCTTTATAAGTTTATAAATTGCTCCAATGGGAGAGACTATGAGAGTATAATGAAATATATAATTTTTTTTTTTTTAAATGATGAAAGGCTCAAAATATTTAATAAGATTTTAAGATCATCTATATTATTGTTGCTCTTATTGTTATTGGACAAACAATTAATTAATTTTCATTATGTTTTAACTTAATATTTTTACATTAAAATGTTGTTTGTTATTGAAATAAATAAACTTTCATTTCTTATGTTTTTATGTATTTATAAATACAAACTACAATCTCTTATTCTCTTACACACAAATGATGGCCATACACCAAATCCTATGGATCCGTTAAAATCATCTTATTCTTAGTTCAATCGCAGATTCTATCAATCTATCTGTTCAATTCTAATTCCTTTTATAATTTCATCCCAAACATCGTAGGTGGCCCATAATACTTTTACCAAAATATATCTCTAGCAAGCCACCCATGAGCATCTCAATCAGAAGAACTTTATCCACTGAACAAGGAAACAAAAATAATTACCGAGTACTTGCTACAGTTATTGTCAATGAGCTAGCCATGCTTGGTGTGATAACCTGAAAAATAAAATGTATTGAAAAAAAAAAAAAAACAGAATTTCTGTTTGAACATGAGCACAACGGCGTTGTACTATGGAGCGCTGCAGCGTTAGATTTGAGAGCACAGTGGCATCTGAAAAGACTGCTACAACATTTTTTTCTTGGTTCTATAGTAACTCTGAATTCAACGTGTAATGTTACGAAACTGGATAAATCTATATTTATATCTCCAAAAATCATCTTGATCAAGCATGAATCTCCAAGCGAATGATAGATAAAAGTTTTGAAAATTAAATTAATGATCATTTGAACTCCGATTTTAGCAGGCTTATAATCAAGTTGAACGTCTCAGTACGAACCCAACAATATAATCTGAGCCCAAATGAGACCAAATCAAGGATCCAAAGCATATTTGTAGGATTCAAAGCATAATTTGAATCACCAAACTAATTCCAAATGAGACATGCTTATAGTCAAATTATGTGGCTCGATGCGACGATTCCAATAAGTCCAAGATTGCAGAATTTTGACATCATTAAGACATTCAAATGATAAATAACAATTCACGATCAAAGTGATCAATATCGGCCGTCCATTCAAACCATTCCCATTTTGACCATGATCCTCTCCATATTTACAAGTCATGCCACTATCAAAAAACTATAAATAGCCTCCATTCATCACATGAAAGAAGGAAGAGAAAGGAAGAGGATAAGGGAAGAATTTGGGAGATTGATTGCCGTCGACCACCGTTGGAGTTCTTCCCGATCATTGACAAACTTCCACCAGTCTGCCAACCACCGCTAGACTTCCGCTAGTCCACCGACCACCGACGGACTTTCTCCTGTCTGCCAACCACCGCTGGAGTTTCTTCCCAACCACCAACTAACTTCCGCTAGTCCGTCGACTACCGCCGGACTTCTGCCAATCCGCCGACCATCGTTGGACTTCCACCTGTTTGCCAATAATAGCTAAAGTTCTTCCCAACCACCGACGGACTACAGCCAGTCCGCTGACCACCGCTGGAGTTCTTCCCGATCACCGCCAGACTTTCGCTAGTAGTCGGTCACCGATGAACTTCTGCTAGTCCACTGACTGCCACTAGACTTCTGCCTATTCATCGACCAGTTCCGGACTTACACCTATTCATCAATCGCCATTGGACTTCTGTCTGTTCATCGACCATTATCAAACATCTGCCTGTTTGTCGACCACCACCAGAGTTCTTTCCGACCGCCGTATGAATTCCACCCATTCGTCGATCACCTACAGTCCTCCCGGGCTCTGTCGCCTATCGATTATGGTCTTCCAACCACCAACATAAACTATGATCCTTTTGACCTCCGTTTATCGCTAAATATGGTCCTTGCGACCACGATTGCCAGTCGACTACAGTTCTTCCAACCACCGTCATCTGACTATGGTCCTTCTAACCTACATTGCTTGTCAACTATTACTTTTCCGCCCCAATCAAACATATCAATGCTAATTCTTCAACTCCCAACATATAATGCACTATGTATGATTTATTTTTAGTTCATCAAGCCAATACCTTCCTTCTAAGGAAGTGCCTCATTTGCAATCAATTGCAAACATTAGTGGATTCATTCAAACTATAACAGGCCTCGTAGTTTTTCTCCTTTTTAGAGGTTTCTGCATAAAAATTATGATGTCCTTATAAACTCTATAATCATACTATCTTATATGTTTGTGTGTTAGATCTTCGGACAAAGCTAAGAAGCTAAACTACATCACTCTCTACTGCCGCAAATTTTCCATGACACAACAATATTTATTAAATTCTCTTCATCACCTGTTCCTCACTTATTTGGTTGGCTTGCATTAGAAGAAGGAGAGAGAGAGAGAGAGAGAGAGAGAGAGAGAGAGAGAGAGAGAGTGTGGAAGACAGGAGGAGAGAAATAAATTTTAGGCATTTTTTCCATTAATTTTATTCGGAGATTTCTTCTAATATTTGTAAGTAATTCGAATATCATTTTAGTTTTTAATAATTTTAAGTTTGACCGATTTCTTTTCTCCTAAATTGATTAAAATACATTTTCTCCTAATTAATCGAGTTTATACCACGTAACTTTTTCTATATGATATATATAAATTGTACAAATAATTTGAATTTAATACTATCAATTTCTATCAGATAAAATGAGAATTATGATTTTTTTTAAATAAATGCATTGTGTAGAGATTTTCCTATGTTTCTATATTTCATATATCAATACATTTTATACATGATATTGGTTTACACAACATTGAGAAAATGATATGGATTTAAGGTGCATGTGGTATTTATGTAATGAAAAGATTAAGACTGATGGACAACTTGAGATTGATGATGAACTAGGTGATAGTTGGGGTTGAATTAAGATTGATGACCAACTAGTCCATGGTTGGGGGCCAACTTGAGATTGATGAAGAATTATGCAACAGTTGGGGATGACTCCTTAATGATTATTGAAAGCCAAGTGTAATGAAAATGATAACGATAATAATGATGATATGACATAAAGATATGAATGAATAGATAAAAGTATGAAAACACAACATTAAAATTTGATGTCTTGCCTTGCAAAATCATACAATGATAGCAACAATAATATTGAGAGATACATTGATAGTATTTATAGAATTATAGTATTGGATGTATAGATAATATATGAACATATGATGCATAAGATAAACATAATTGATTATATTGACACTTACATATTATGGGTTTTTGGATTGATTAATGAAGTGATGGATCACGTCTTGCTTTATGGATTTATTGATTATCTATATTTGTATATTGATCTATTGATTCATAGATTTTATTGGATTGGTTATTTTCTTTTATTATTGGTCATTTTGAATTTTAATAATGATATTTGATCATTGATTATATTGATTAATATTAATGTATTAACTAGATTAAACATTTCATATTGACTCTTTGGTCATTGTGTTGAAAGCTTTAGTGAGTTTGGATTGCGGCTGCGCTTTTTAGCTCATTATATTAATGATTTTAGATCAGGAAATGGATCAAGATCTGGTGGAGTTAGATCGCCAAAGACATGCAAGTTTATTTCGTTGTTTGTATTTTTCATTATTCTTTTGTAGTCAGAAGCCTCTAATTAATAGAATATTGATTGTATTGATCTCCTGATTATTGTATATCAATTTTTGGTGAATGAATATAGTGAAAAATATTTTGACTCATATAATTGTTAGATGCTTTAATTGGATATATTAAATTATATTAATGATTTATATAAGCTCTGGTATATTATTAAAACGATAAATAGATCATTCTTTCAAATTTGATTCCGGGGTGTCACTTCGCCACCCAATCAATGAAGATGAACTCACACAAAAAATATTACGAGGCCTTGCTGATTAATATAAGAATCTTTACTCAACCATGGATGTTTGCGAAAATTTTGTCACATTTGAAAATTTTCATAAAAAATTTATAAATTTTGTGCCCCATCTAAAAGTTGAAACTCGAAAGAAAGTCACTCTATCTCTGTCATTTCTATTAAAAAAAAACTCAAACATCAACACCTCCAAATCTTACCCCATTAAAAAAAAAATCTTCGTTCCAATCCAAAAAAACAAAACAAAACTCTCACCAAAATTGAAACCATCAAGATTGTTCCTATTTTGGAAAATGTTAATTTTGTTGGAACAAGTTTATTTAGCCCAAAGATGCCTCAACTTCACCTACACACCGTAATTTAAATACATCATGTTTTCCTCAAGCTCGCATTACAACAACTGCTTACTAACCTCTAGTACCATCAAAAGTAGAGTGGCTCTTTAATTTGAGTCAGGAGCCTCACATAATCTCACAATTTTCCTGCAAAATATCTCCATGCATTGCGAGCAATATATTATTGAAAACATCCAAATTGGTGATGACACATAAATTCAAATGACTCATATTGGTTCAACTACTCTTCTTTATGCTATCACAAACTTCACCTTAGACAAAGTTCTCTATGCTCCTATGAAAAAGAATCTTGTCTTTATTTCACAATTCTACCCCACTAACAATGTCTCTATTGAAATTTCACCACATTAATTTTATGTGAATGACAATTGCTCAAGAACTACACTAGTGCAAGGTACATCTAAAGATGGTGTTTATGAGTGGCATAGATCCTCTTCCAAAAAACCACTAGTGATTCCATTCTGCACCACCAAAGCCTCCACAGATCAATGACACTATCATCTTAGTCATTAGTCTCTTAAAATATTATGGCATGTAGCCTCTCATTATAATATATTAGTTTCTGAATGAAATATATCCAAGCTTGTTTGCTACTCAAGTTCTTGCAATAAAGCTCATAATTTATCATTTATAAATACTCCCTCGCACATGGCCTTGTATATTCATGGGATATTCCTCAGCACAAAGTGTTTAACTTTGCTATGAACCTACCACCACAAAAAAATTCGTGCCCCATAATGTGCAATTTGTCAAAGCTAAATGTTTACTTCAAAATTCAAATAAGCTACTTTACATGCCTCAAATTAATCACCCTTTTCTCAATTATGACCAACTAATTCGACCATCCATGGAGAAAACTATTTAATGCACTATCCAAAATTCAAAAACCACCACATAATATCCCACCTACAAGTTCAATTTTAGCTTTTCCATTGGCTTCTTTCCACCACCTATATATACAATATTAATTATGTTGGATTCACCTCTCATAATAAGCCAGAAAAAAATCTATAGTTGAGCCCCAAACTTGTTTATGCCCCTATAAATTCAAAATTGATATTCGACTACCCTTAACATGCATAAGAAACCAAAATAACTTGTTCTTTAATATCCTTGCCCCACACTCATTAATTTCTCCTCAAAATTAAAAATAAAATTCTGCCATTTATAAAATTTAAATCATACCTTTTACACTCAAATGTGTAGCGCACTTGTTCGAAAAGGAATTGAGAATGTTCTGATGGGCCGAGTGTTCGAGTGCTCACCCTGCCTAAAAATAATCCCTACTTCCTATTCTTTGCTAGCCATGGATCCTACTATGAATATAAATATCAATTCTGACAATAATCAATTGCCCTTATATATGCCTCAAACTTCTCTTATTTCAAATAAATGGGCCCACTTCTATTAATAACCCAAGTAAAAATTCATCTCTCCTCATCAAAGATTCAATTCTCTCCATAAATTATTCCACACATTAAGGTTTGTTAGGAATAGCTTTTGATCATTATTTTTTTCTTGATTTCAAAAAAAATTATATTAAATAACTGCTTTGAAAAGCAATAAGAAAGTTGTCCTTATGATGCATAACATTACCCCCTCCAAAATCACTTGCTCTGACATTAGGCTTGGACATATATTTCTTCCCAAATAATTATGCCAAGCATGAACTCCATGAATTTTGATATTTCGACCCATGCAAATGTGAATAATATTATCTCTCTTTATCTCATATCTTACCTACAAGTCTACAACCAACACAGCACACAATAAAAGCCACTGTATTCTGCATACCTCCATGACCTCAATAATCTTCTTGAAAATTTTTCTGGATCAATAAATTCCTATTAATATATGATTAATCAATAATTAGAATTTATGTTACACACATCATAAATATAAATTTTTAATTTTTTGTATGGATATCAACATAAAAATTCTTTTCTATATAATTAAGCATAATTATTTTATGTCATGTAAATCACCTTAGAACACTGAAAATAGGTTTAAAACAATATCAATTTTGATTCAAAAATTATTTTAAGAGATGAACTCTTCATTCTGATTGTCAGAATTTCATATGTCAATTTTGTAGGATTAAAAATTATGATATGGTGACATTTTTTATTCATTAATTTAAGAATTTATCTATGTGATCATTGAACTTGTGTGTGTCAGTCGAGTCAGTGACTGTCAGTATACTGTATAGTTGCGCAGCTCATTTTGATATGTTGGTTGAGAGCTTTGAGACTACCAATGAAGAAGTATTGAAGTTACATATCTTAGTTTTTTTTTTTTTTTTTTTTTTAACAAAAGCAGAATCTATTAATAATAAAAAAGCAAAGGTTACAACAAAGTAGGAAAACAAAACAAGAAAAAACTGGAAAATTGCAGCCAAAGGAGCGGTCTCAGCAAACGGCCAGAGCTACCAGCATCCCTGAAGCCACGCAGGACCGTCCAGTAAGGTGGTTAGCGACCAAATACAGAGAAGCCAAACCAAAGGTTGCCACAGCAGAACCACAGGGACGCGAGCCCCAACCACATCATAGCCCAAACTGCACCGCAATCATCCCATCAAACCATGAAAATTTATCTTAGTACTTTCATTGTTTATATATTATGTCACTTGTCTTCTTATAGCAGTGAAAGACTGGCTATTCAAATTTTATACAGAATTGGCTTTATTTTAAGTTGATTTTTCCGTTCAAATGTCCCCACATCTGCTGTGAAGAATTTAATATTTTCGTATTATCTTTATTTTTTGAGTGTATGTATGTGAAGAACTGTACGTGTTCCTTTTGCAGTTAATTTCTTTCAATAAAAAGACAATAAATTTGTTTTATTTTTCTTCAATATATTCAGAGATTTTTTCATGGAAGGTGCCTGCTGGCTATGGCCTTAGGGAGATGTTTCTGGTCTAACAGTACATGATTCATATTTGCAAAGGATATTGTAGAAGATACTTTTATGATATAGTAAATATGAACTACCAAATATATCTTATATGATGAAAGTTAGATGAGTTTAGGGCATTGAAAATGCATTAAAACCTTATGATTTTTTTTTTTCAAAATAAATTTTATTCCAAACAAGATAAGGGAACTACGACAAAGACCCAAAAACAGCCAAAGCCAAAGTACATCATATAATGAAAAATATAAGCAAACTCAACAAAACAGACATCCATAGATGTAGGAAAAGGAACCAATAATCAAAGTTTCATAAGTATTTAAAAAATTTTCTTATCCTACTACTTTCATTTATACGTGTTAAATCTTTGTATAATATTAAGACATAAAATACATATTCTATCAACTCATTTTCTAGCATGCAATAATAATAATAAATAATTTTTTTATTAAAATATATTGATAAAAACCCTGTCAAATGATTATCATAATTTTTAAAAGTAAATATAATATAAAAATAATTTCAATAAATTTATTTGTATCCCATTGGAAAAAAATGATGATCCTGACACTTGATCTTGTCGGCGAATTAACCGGCCGTAGACCAGCTGTCCTTGAAGAACTTTTATTTGGTCCGGTGCAAGGACCTAGAGGAAGATTCGGTTTTACCTAAAAATAATCCCTAGTTCCTATTATTTGCTAGCCATGGATCCTACTATTAGTATAAATATCAATTCTGACAATAATCAATTGCCCTTATGCCTCAAACTTCTCTTATTTCAAATAAATGGGCCCACTTCTATTAATAACCCAAGTCAAAATTCATCTCTCATCATCAAAGATTCAATTCTCTCCATAAATTATTCCACACATTAAAGTTTGTTAGGAATAGCTTTTGATCATTATTTTTTTCTTGATTTCAAAAAAAAATTGTATTAAATAATTGCTTTGGAAAGCAATAAGAAAGTTGTCCTTATGATGCCTAACATTACCCCATCCAAAATCACTTGCTCCGACATTAGGCTTGAACATATATTTCTTCCCAAATAATTATGTCAAGCATGAACTCCATGAATTTTGATATTTCGACCCATGCAAATGTGAATAATATTCTCTCTCTTTTATCTCATATCTTACCTACAAGTCTACAACCAACACAGCACACAATAAAAGCCACTGTATTCTGCATACCTCCATGACCTCAATAATTTTCTTGAAAATTTTTCTGGATCAATAAATTCCTATTAATATATGATTATTTAATAATTAGAATTTATGTTACACACATCATAAATATAAATTTTTAATTTTTTGTATGGATATCAACATAAAAATTCTTTTCTATATAATTAAGCATAATTATTTTATGTCATGTAAATCACCTTAGAACACTGAAAATAGGTTTAAAACAATATCAATTTTGATTCAAAAATTATTTTAAGAGATGAACTCTTCATTCTGATTGTCAGAATTTCATATGTCAATTTTGTAGGATTAAAAATTATGATATGGCGACGTATTTTATTTATTAATTTAAGAATTTATCTAAGTGATCATTGAACTTGTGTGTGTCAGTCGAGTCAGTCACAGTCAGTATACTGTATAGTTGCGCAGCTCATTTTGATATGTTGGTTGGGAGCTTTGAGACTACCAATGAAGAAGTATTGAAGTTACATATCTTAGTTTTTTTTTTTTTTTAACAAAAGCAGAATCTATTAATAATAAAAAAGCAAAGGTTACAACAAAGTAGGAAAACAAAACAAGAAAAAACTGGAAAATTGCAGCCAAAGGAGCGGGCTCAGCAAACGGCCAGAGCTACCAGCATCCCTGAAGCCACGCAGGACCGTCCAGTAAGGTGGTTAGCGACCAAATACAGAGAAGCCAAACCAAAGGTTGCCACAGCAGAACCACAGGGACGCGAGCCCCAACCACATCATAGCCCAAACTGTACCGCAATCATCCCATCAAACCATGAAAATTTATCTTAGTACTTTCATTGTTTATATATTATGTCACTTGTCTTCTTATAGCAGTGAAAGACTGGCTATTCAAATTTTATACAGAATTGGCTTTATTTTAAGTTGAATTTTCCGTTCAAATGTCCCCACATCTGCTGTGAAGAATTTAATATTTTCGTATTATCTTTATTTTTTGAGTGTATGTATGTGAAGAACTGTACGTGTTCCTTTTGCAGTTAATTTCTTT
>NW_021320118.1:923501-956058 GCF_001605985.2 Dendrobium catenatum | reverse complement strand
TTTTTTTTTTTTTGAAAAGATAATTCATCAATTTTCTTGCAGCATCACACTCTAATAATTTAGTTCTTAATGCATACAAATTTATGTTTTTTTTGGGACTGCTTTTAAATTAGTTTTTTAATACAAAATTTTTTTGAATTAAAAATTTTGTACTAAAAAGTTATTTTTGAAAGCATTAAAAAAGCGGTCTCAAACGAAGCCTTAGGTTTCATTTGGGATAGGAGCTCATATAGAGTAATGAAGCCATATGAGAATGTTGAAATTATTATTTAATTATGTGATTAATCAAATTTAAGAGTTTTATATTAATTGATTAAATTTAATATTTATTTAATAATCATGAATGCCTATCTAGTGTGATGATCGCTTGTTGACATGAAAGGAGCTAAAAAACCTTACACATCAAAGAGGTCTCACTACCAAAAAATTGGCTTTTCGAAGCACTTTTTTTTACCTTTCCCGGCCGGGATTCGCAAGAGGAGAAGATTTTCGTTGCAGCTATCTGGATTCGCTCCCGTTCGTGCGAGCCAGAGCGAAGAGATGAATTAGGGCTTCAGGTATCTTAAAGTAACGGATGGGCTTTGCCGGCGGTTTTAACCGGTGCAACTGTGTTTAAATTTCTGATGCAAAACGAGGTTTTGGCAGCGGTTTTTAAAACCGGTGCAAAGAACCGCTGCGATAGGTTTTGTTTTTTGGTAGTGTCTGTTGGCTTGCCATTTGGTCTAAGTTACGTTACATTTACTTTTAATTTTGGCTTCTAAGTAACGCTACTCGGAAGAAAAATTATGAGTTCTTGGTTGTAAAGGAGGGTAAATTATTGCGTCCGGTTACCTGACATGCGGACATCCAATCCGGACACGCCACCTCACCTGGATGCACTGGGCTCCGATATTTTTTAGTGACGTGGTGCGTATTTATTGGTGTCAGGATGAATCCTGATAATTTGCCGTAAAGGAAAGAGATTATTGTGTGCGGAGTCCAGACAGAGAGAACCATTTAATTTTATGACTGTGAATAATAAAAGCACAGTGGTGAATAGCGACGGCTCTTTTACTGTTCACAATCATAACACCGAATGGTACTCTGTGTCTGAACTCTAAACGTATTAATCTCTCGTAGAAAATAGGCTAGGTAATGTTTTAATTGTCTTGGCTAATGTTGGTTATGGGAAGAAAGAAATGGCCGATAAAAAATAGTTATTAATAAGATAATGAGCTTGTCTAGTTCATTATAAATTTGTTTAAAATTTAATTAATTTTGTATTAATCTGATGTTAAAAATGAAAGTTTATCATTTAAGAACATGGGTAAGAGCTAAGCAGGAAATTTTTATTTAATAGTGTAAAAATTTAATGATTTTAAAAATACTCTTAATATTTTTCATTAATACTTGAGACCAACATTGATAATTGTTTTTTTAATTTAATGCAATATATTTTAAAGTTAGAAGTTTATTATTTAGGAACATGGACATGAGTGAAGCATGTAGCTTTTTTAGTAGTACCACAAACTAATGATTTTTAAAATACTTTTAATATTTTTTATGAGGACTTGAGGCCAATATTGACAATTTTATATTTTATTAGAGTTTTAATATAAAAAATAATTTTTTGCTAATGAAAAACTTACAATTAGAGATTTGTTTACCATTTCTCCTTTTAAGTTGTATATTCTGAAATCAATATTATATAGTTATTTCATTATCAAAACTATTAAATATATTATTTTTAATATACATAATAAGATAATTATTTATCCAAGAGTCTCTCATATGATTGCACAAATGACTTATTTTAAATTATAATATATGTAGTAGAGAATGCTTGTTCAATTATATAAATGCAATTTTCACAAGAAAGTAAGTCAAAGAGTAAATATCATTCATCTTATATATAGCATCCAGAAGTATTCGCAGCGGTAGAGAACTATAAAATTAATGTCTTAACTTTGTACAAAAATCCGACACGCACACTGATAAGAAGAGAGGGTGCTTCAATTATAGGGACATCAAGATTTTTACGTGGAAAACTCATAAAAAAGGTGGAAAAACCATGTGGCCTGGCCCAATTTGAATGTATCCATTATTATTTGCAGTCCATTACAAATGAGACCCTCCATTGGGGGGAAGGCCTTGGTTTGATGTATATTATATGAATTACATTACATGGTAGGAATACAAAGAATCATTGTTGATGTGATCGTTTGGTTAGAAGGACCATAGTCTGATGACGGAGGTCAGAAGAATTGCATGTAGTCGGTGGACGACATAGGTTAGAAGGATTGTAGTCGGTAAGCGACGTAAGTTATAAAGACCTTACATCAACGTATCTCTTATATATCCTGTTTGTTGCGTCTTAGAATATTCGCGGTGGTTAAGAGATGTAGGGTCTAGTGTCCTAGCAATGTACGTAGATTCAGTACATAAACATATAAGAGATAAGGGTGCAAAACTCGTTATAGACATTATAATTTTTACGTGAAAACCCTTAAAAGGGGGGAAAAACATGGGGCCTTATCAACTTTAAATGAATATACTAGTGTTTGCAGTTGATTACAAATAAAGCCTGTCCTTGGAGAGAAGGCATTGGCTCGATGTAACAAATATACATCATATAAAGCGCATTACATAGTGTGAGTTGGAAGAATCAGTGTTGACATGTTCGTTCGGTCGATAGGACCATAGTTGGTGGACGATGTTGGTCGGAGAAGCCATAATCGTTGGGTGATCGAGATTAGAAAGACTATAGTATGACAACGACGATCAGAGATACCATAGTCTGGAGATGGTGGTCAGAGAGACCATAATCGGTGGGGGCGACAAAGATAAAAAAGATCGTAGTCAGGTGACGATGGTTGGAGAGTCAAGTGACGATGGTTGGAGAGTCAGGTGATGATGGTTGGAGCAACTATAGTCGGTGGGAGATGGAGGTTGGAAATGCCATTATTTGATAATGGTGGTTGAAAGGACCGTAGTTAGTCAATGACAATAGGAGGGACCGTAGTTTAGAGATGATTGTTAGAAGGATTGTAGTCGACGGGCAACGAAAATTGAAAAGGTTGTAGTAAGGTGATGGTGGTCCAAAGGACTATATTCTGGTAACCATGGTCAAAGGACCGTAGTCAAAGGGCGATGGAGATTAGAAAGATCATAGTCGGGTGACGGTGATTGGAAGGACCGTAGTCAGTGGGCGCCGGAGGTCAGAAAGATCATTATTTAGTGATGGTGGTCAGAAGGATTATAGTTAGTGGGCGAAAAAGTCAGAAAGATCGTAGTCAGACGATGGTGGTCAGAAGAATCATAATCGGTGGGAAATAGATGTCGAAAAAGACCGTAGTTGGAAGGTTCATAGTCGGTGAGCGACGATTGGGAGGAAGTACGACGATGGTCGGTGGTCGGTAAAATATTCGATAGTGGTCGACGACGAGATAACTCCCCAAGTTTCCAAATACGCTTTGACCTCTTAATTTGGATTCATTTGGGCTCGGACTAGACCGAATTTGGTATGATTGGGTTCGTTCTTTGAGATTCTTCATTTGGCTATAAGCTTGCTGAACTCGAAGCTTGGATAATCCCGAAGTTAATTTTGGAAGTTTCTTATTCATATTTGCACTGAGATTCGTACCCGATTAAGACGACTTAATTTTGTGACATCTCAATGTTAATTATAAAATTCAAGTACTCCAACTACCATCTTCTATATTTTGAAGCTTTTGCTTATAAACCTTATCCAAAGCCATGAAATTTATGTTGTTCTAGTATTTTTTAATGTAAATTTTATGTAATCCATTTGGCATCTCTACTATAAAATTCATCAACTGTAAAATAAAAATAAATTCAAAATTTTACATAAAATTAATCGGTGCATATGATGTTTCACCTTTTGCTCACAATTTGAAATAATTGTTATCTCAATAACATCAATAATAGATCCATGTAAATGAATTAAAATTATAATTAACCTGTAATGTGAACCTCAATGTGTATTTCTAATTTGTTTAAGGGAAATTATTTTATTCAATCATTTACCACAATTGCTACTTCTCCATTTCTTAATTGTTCCACAAGCTTAGTTGTTTCTTTCATAAAATATCTCTTCTCTTATACGATCTTTCAATAATATTTATCATATTACAAACTATATTGAAAAATAAAATAAGTTGTACATAGTTTTAAGCCACAATAATACGTGCTAATTAGAGTTGATTTCTATTTAAGTTTGCTTTAAATTTTTATTATAATTACCACTAATAATACTATTTGATATTTTGATATGTGTAAAGTTCATATGCTCCATTCTTTCCCTTAAACTATTTCTCCATTACTAATAAAATATATATTTTTAAATAATTTAATTAAGAATTTTAGTGCTTTTTAAGCCATAAAATATTTTATTGACTCATAAAATATCTTATTTTTCTCGGTATTCAACAATTTCAATTATGTAAGGATTTAGAATTCATGAACAAAATTTTCTTATAAATTAAAATTGGCCTCCATATATTTTAGGGCGAATTATTATGTCCTGATCATCGGACGTCCGAACATCCAATCCAGACGTGCCATGTCGGGTGAATACATTGGGTCCCGATATATTTTGGTGACATGGTGCGTCTGAATTGGTGTCCGAACGAATCGGGACACCAGAGTGTAATAATTTGCCCATTTTAGGTTGTAGGTGGTTATGATTTACTTTAGAAAAGATAAATATTGCATATTCAAAAATCTTTAAGCAATTTCTTACATAATTATGCTTATTACAGTGAAAGATTAAGGCTTCGTTTGGGACGGCTTTTTTACTGCTTTCTAAAACGGAGTTTTAGTACAAAATTTTTTATTTTTGTACTAAAACTCTGTTTTAGAAAGCAATAAAAAAGCCGTCCCAAACGCAGCCTAAGGCTCCGTTTGGGATGGTTTTTTTAGCGCTTCTAAAGCGTTTTCTAGTATAAACGTGTAAATATTTATACTAAAAAATAGCTTTAAGAAGCAATAAAAAAGCAGTCCCAAACAAAACCTAAGGCTTCTTTTGGGACGGCTTTCTTATTGCTTCTTAAATCAGCTTTCTAGTACAATTTTTTTTTAATTTTTTAACTAGAAAGCAGCTTTAAGAAACAATAAAAAAGTCAACTCAAACGAAACTTAAAAGGAGATAAAAAGAGAAATCTAAAAAGAAAAAAGAAAAATGACAAGTTTGAAACATGATATTATAAGATAAAAAATTATGGATGATCGAAAAGAAAAGAAGATGACTAATATATCTCAAGCATAAATCTCTCATAATGTCACCTCAATCATAACGAAGAATGGAGAAAGATGACAAATGGCAATGAACATCGTTGAATGACGTTGAACAGTGGGAACAACAACCAAACAATTATAATTCACTTGCTCAAATATGCCTCACTAACCCATTTGATCTCATGACTCAACATCAAAGCCCTACATGAGGTCCTGGTTGGGTACCCATTGGGTATCCATGTTTTACTCGGACGGGCTTCGCCCACCCACACCCACCCATGATGACTTCCGGGATTTCGTACCCACCTATACCCACCCACTTTTCATGTTTTTTGAGCGCAGTCTGCCACGGACTGATGACCTTGAGGTTTGTTGTCATTTGTTATGATGGCAAACTTTCAAGTCGCATATCAAAATTTATAGTACTCGTATTGTGGTTAAGTGCTACACAATACGTAGTGATGATTGCAGAAGTATAAGTAAGATATACGGTGATTAGCAATGTAAATCGATTTATCCCTCGATATTTAGTACCCACCCATACCCACCTATAAGGCCATGGGCGTACCCATACCCACCCATACTCATTGGGTATGGATGGGTACATGGGTGGGTGTGGGTATGGGTACCCAATGCAAGGCTCTGCTCACCATTTCTTTTAACCTTTTTTAATTGAATTATTTTTGGCTAAAATATTTGTTAAAATATAAATAAAACAAGTAGCCCAATTACAAAATGATATATAAAATATAAACACAAATGGTCTTATTATTTTCTAAAGTAAAATTTCATTAAAAAATTTTCTTGAAAGTTGTCAAAAAAATAGTGGTTAATAACTGTCACAAATAAAGCCTAAGTATTATTAATTCTCTTTTGATATTTACCAACTTATAATTAATAAAATTTAGAATAGAGTTTAAAATAATAGAATCCCTTTTTTAATTAAATCTGTATATTAGATGTTATTGATGCATCAAAGAACAAATTTATAGTTTCTTATTATGCTTTAAATTTGCTTTCTTGACCTTTCTGTAATCTCAAGCAATGTCTTCTAATATTTTCCGATCGAGAATCACGGTCCGGCGACCGTACCGTCGGTAACTTATCGGTAGTTAACGGAATCCGACGCGAGATCCGGCGGCACGGCCCCACACTGAAAGAAAAGTACACGCATAGCAAACGGATACCAGTGGCATCTCCGCAATTTTCTGTATTAACAGTGGCGTTTACCATTAAAAAAAAAAATAAAAGGCCATTTTTGGTTCCAGCAGAAATACGTTTCGTAGGCATTGTTCGGCGGGGCTCCTAACCGTTCGCCATCCCCAGAAATTCTTAAAATATTTAAACAAAAACATTATTTTGAAAATTGATTAAAATGGCATTATTCCAATTGTGCCCTTTTCCGTATTTTTACTATTTTGCCACACAGGCATGGAAAATATTTTTCGAATACCGATCAGCATACTATTTTTTCCGGATTTGGGTGGCTCGTGCTAATAAAATATTCAATTTATTTTTGAAAGATATCTCAATTAATAGTTACTGTTTCACTTAATTACCAACTAATTTATTTGTTTAGTTGCGAATAACATAATTCTATTTCCCCTTCCCAGCTCACCCTTAATTCTCTCCCCTCGATCCTGTGCGCCATTTTCTCCAAAGCTGCCGTCGGAGCACCTAAATCCGGTGATCGCCGAAGCTGGTGGCAGTTTTCCGGCTAAACCCGGCGGTTTTAGTGAGACAGCAGGTGTTTTTTTGTCAGGAATACGTTGGGGAAGTGCTAGGGAGTAGTTATCGTTGGAGCTTGAGTTCCTCTGCACGAGTTTTTTTTTTTCTTGATCTTGTTTAGGCCTCTCCAATGGCAAAAGCTAGTGGAAGCCCTATGGCTGTGAATCGAACGGCAGAGTTGTCTTTATTCCATTGTTGAAAGGGCGATCCATTGTCCAGGATCGTTTTGGGAGGAGAAGGTGGCGGCGGAAGATTCCAGAGCTGAGAAGGCAATTTGTTCCTTGGGTTTCTCCTGCTATATGTTTCTTTATGGAGAGGAGGGAAGGGATGCCAGTTTCTGGGGTTGCGATGGCGTTAGAGGAAGCTGGCGCGAGCTCCCAGTTTCCACAGAGAGCCTCAGCGCCAGCGCCGGAGGAGCCGAGTATAGAGAGTCCTAGTCACGGTGGTGGAGTCATTTCATTGACTGCGACGGCGGCTGGGATGGGGCCGGCGGCTCAGCCGCAGCCGCAGCCGCAGCAGCCTGTGCTGGCTGGGCCATCTTCTTCTGAGGTGGCGATCGCGTCCGGGTCTCTTAGCGCAGCGATGCCGGTGAAAAAGAAGGTCGGGAGGCCGAGAAAGTACGCACCTGATGGGAGCGGAAAAGTGATAAAGCGGGGTAGAGTGCGGAAAAGTGGTTTCCTAACTAAGGACAAACAAAGGATTGACTTGGAAGCATTAGGTAATGGCGTCACAACTTCTTCCGTTCTTGTTCTTATCGGCTAGGTATGCATTTCACCATCACGAAACATCCGTATGAGATCCGACACATATGCGAGCTTTGGAACCTTGGATTGTTTTGCAGGTTAATATTGATTTTGTCCATCTTAAGCTTCTGATTTAGTGCTTTATGGCCTCTTATTCGATCTTCACTAGCATTTAAGTATTTTAATTTGCTTCTACAAAATCCTTGTAAAGTTTAGGTTCTTTGGATCTTTTTGGCCAATATTTAACTTTATGGTTCCCTAGTTTGTTTGCGGGCATGCTCTTCTTTATGTCACCGTCGTCATCCGCTCTCTCCTTTCTCGTCTGCATTGGGTACATTGCTTTCAACTTTGAGTTTTGAGGTAGTTGTTGGGAAGTGCGTGGGACCACTAGATAGATGGGTGGCTTCAGATCTATAATGAATTTGGTTCTAGTTTGTGGGGTTGGATGGGAATCTGAATCATGCTGAGTCACCCTTCTGCCTAACCATAACAAGTCTGTTTTTTTATCCCTAGCGTCTCTCTATTTTGAACTGGGCGTATAAAAACAGATCATTTGGACCATTTGTATATGGAAATTCTTAAGAAATCTTTGTGGGATAATGTAAATAATTGGTCCCTTCTATGAGACACATGGAACCCGATTCAGATGCTGATACTGTTTATAGAAATCTGTTCGTCAAAGTATTCTAAGGTTTATTTCCTTGTTGTTTTTGCTGTTTGTTAGTGATGTGACAGTGGATTAACTTTTTCAACTCCTGTTTTATGCTTCTGATAGTAGCCATCCTGTTGACATCCGACTAGAAAGTGGATTTTCATCAATTAGTTCATTAGATTAATGACTTCTTTTAATTTTCATCTAATTGTACTTTTTTATTATTATAACATGTTCTATTTCTCGGATTGTTTTGTTTTTATTTTTGTAATTATGTAAAGAGTTCCTCTAAGGTATTTCAATCATATGTTTGTTAAGCTATTGATAGATATGACCCTTCTTATTATGGAATTTAGTTTGATGTATATAAAATTTAAATTTGATGCCCCTTGAGAATTAGTTCAAGGAAAGTGTTTCTTAGGTGTGAAGTTGTGTGAAGGAGTGTCGTCACGTAATTCGGTGGGCAGCATAATTTTACCTTTGCCTCCTTTATTTATTCTCTTTTTTACTTTTTCATTCCTCCAACTGTCCCTCGTCTTCTTTAAACCCTTATGGTCAACCTTCATCTCCACCTTCAATTTATTGCAATCTATTCCAAGTTCAATTGTGACATTTTGGTCCCTTTCTTGATATATCACAGCAATTAGCTTTAATAAATTGAGTTTCACTTTCATGATGGGTTTTGTGTTCAATGTTTGGCTCCATTGAGCAGTGCTTTACTGTGTTGTGCTATTGAGAAAAGCATGTGATTGTTAGGCATAATCATTTTTAGAGTTGAAATCCATGCTCTCCCTGAAATCTATGTTCTATTAGACTTGAGTAAACTCATTCGCGAAATCAATCCAATAATGAAATTTAGAGCAATGGACAATAGTGAAAAGAAGTCTCCAAAAATAGAAGAATCAAGCCTCACATTTGTACAAAGAGTTAATCCATCTAAGTTATCTTCAAGTTTCCTAGTTAAACAAGTAGTTGATTATTGGAAGTAGAAGGAATGACAAATCATTTGGATTTTTATTAATAATACAATTGATTGTGCTTTGTTCATGTTTAAACCCCTATTTATATTATTAAAAATTCCCTTGGAATTCCCTTATAATTCTATCATCAACACAAAAGAATGCAGAAGTCACCTATAATTTGGATGAAAACTAGCAAAAATTGCAATATAAGAAAAAGCACCAACTAAACCACAAATTTTGTCAAGGAAAAAAAAAACTAGAATAGCCCAAATCCCAAATAACTTGAACTACCATAATTCATGAACACCATACACTTGTAATTGTTTTCAGCTTATATGACACCAAACACCAACAATGCTTACGACTTGCATCATCAGATGTTTTCATTAAAAAAAAAAAACTAATACATTAAAAAAGGAAGGTTACAAAAGAAGACCCCACACATGGCCATATAAATAGCTTACAAGAAGAACAACAAAAAGCATAGAAAAGACCAATATGAATATGAGTCGAAAGACGCAGACTCAGATCAGCTTCGGGTTGTCAGGGCGGGGCCATCCAGTAGGAAAAAACAAACTTGAAAGAAACGGGCCACCCAGGTTGCCAACCAACCCTGGCCATCCACGACGCGTGCAGCATCGCTGCTTCCTCATCGTCCATATCAAAACTGTTTGAACGGGCAATCAACAGGAAGACCCTCAATACTATGATAGACACTAGGGGAGACCAAATTCATACCAAGAGGAAGAAAAGGTTGAGCGTCAGGGGATAAAATAGCGACAACCTCAACACCATTAACATCACCAACCACATTAGTTTCCACAGCATTTTCCACAGCTTACAAACCGACCAAAATAGGGGAGATAGAAGCGCAAACAGGCGAGATAACAGTGTTCACCACATGTGTCAAACTAATTAAGTCCTCCTGAATAAGCAAAGGCGAACCAGGAGCACAAACATTACCACCTAAACTATCAATAGCAGTATTCACAGCCAATTTACCACTATCTGAACTCAACATCGCAGGAGCCTCAAGGGGTAAAACAACAGGTAAATCGCAATCCAAAGTAACAGGAGCCACCTCAACAACAGGCGGGACAACCACACGAGGTTGAAGGATAGGGCAATCAAGTTTTGAGTGACCCAGAGACTTACAAAGAGAGCAGTAAGAAGGAAAGGGATCCATAACAACGGATTGAATATAGCCTAAGCTCTCAGAACTTATCCAAATTTTCTCAGGATACACCTTGGTAACATCTAATTCCACCAGCACTTGAGCTACCAAAGGTCGCCCACCAAAGGAGGTAGCCTGATCAATTTTGAGTGGTTTACCAAACATGGAACCAAGACCATATAAAATTCTCGGGGCAAAGAGGTGCGGCCTGAGGTTAGGAAAGGAAACCCATATAGAGATAGAAGGGATTCAACATCAATGTCAAATGTAGGGGACCATTTGAAAATCTTCATGAAACAATTGTTCACGAAATAAGAGTGATGAGAAAAAACGCGACAGTAATCCATGTCAAGCTTGATAAGAACATGCTTAGAGTTAAGAACAGTGACAGAGAAAACACCATTAAGTTTGAGATTGAAAAAAAATTATGAATTGCTTCCAACGATGGACGATGAGTAGGAAATTTACCGACATGCTCAAACTCAAAAGAGGAAGCAAGGGCTAGCACTTCCTCATCCGAAATCTAAAGTTAAGGAAGTCCCTGAAAAGACGAAACCTTTAGAGCAGGGAAAGTGGAGTTCGAGGCAGGAGAAGAACCCGCTAAAGCCTCACGGAATGACCGAGAAGAAGACGAACCAGATAATAATCCAGGATCCAAAAGCCTTTTACCCTCCATGACTAAAAAAAACACAGAAAAACGAGAAAGAACGGAGAAGAAATCTTTCCTGAGGTGGCCAGAGTACCACGCAGCGAAAGAAGAGTCGGCGCCAAACACCAAACCCTAGCAGAGCGAATCATATGTATCAAATATATTATATGTGTCATCAGATGTTTTCATGCATAAAAACAAAAGTTATTCATAGGAACCACAACCTCAATTATCACATGGGAAATAGAAACCAAAGGAAATAGGAGGATAAGCTTGAATACTTATTGGAGTAAGATAGTCATAGGGTCCACTATTTTGCTAGAACTCTCCAGCAACATGGAACATGATGAAGAGATATAAAAACCTATATTCACAAGCAAAAAAATTTCCATAAAGTAATATAGACATAATATATCTATCAGAATAAACAATGGAAGGAAATCAAATTTTTATTTCATTATCATAAATTTATATACCAATACATTATCCAAACAAAATTACTATATGTAAAAGAAATATGAAAGAAACAATAACAAAAATGAAACCGCCCATTCCTCAAAAGAAAGCACATAAATGACTTACTTCAAAGTTTAAAATGCCAAAATATGTTTGAAGGTGATTCTTTCTCCTTCTTGATTCTTCTACTTTTGAATTCCAAATTCTTCACGAGAATTTGTTCAAAGCAAGAGATTGTGTCCACTTGTTGCCATCCACTAGTATTCGTAGGATTTGTTACTTCCTTTGCCGTAGATCTCGTTGTTAAACAAGGGATAAGTTGGAAACTACTTCGCATGCAATGTTTTAATTTTCCTATGTGTTTTGATCTAGCTTAGTCTCTTGTGTAGCTTAGCCTAAGCGAAACAAACCATTTATTTGTTTTACGTTGCTGTTTTAATCGCTTATTACGAGAATCTGAAATTGCTCTTAAATATTTTGTGCAAATCTCCAATTACGCATATAGTTCTACATCATTTACTCACAGGGTGATGGCTCACCAAGCACTCTGTATGATGACCTGTATGAAAAGAGACAATAACGACTGAGTTTGATAAATCAAATTCAGCTAGTAATTTCTATTTATTAAAACATAAATGATAAAAGAATGATGCATGCATGATGATCGATCAAATAAGAAGTGGCAATCGACAATCAAAATATCAATGTAACCAGGTCACATATCATGGTTCCTATAACGATTATACTATGTTGCTGTTGCAAATGTGCATGTCTACTTGTAATTAATACAATGTCAATTAAATTTGTGCACTTATAATCATGTTAGTTATCATCATACCTCTTTATGGCCCATTAATCATTCATTGTATTTAACTCATATCTAATTATATTTCTATACATTTATATGTTCGTAATTATAATCAATTTTATCAAATATCTCGCACCGTGAAAATAAACACCAACCCAAGAAAATCCAGTGATTTTCTATAGAGTCATCATTCTGAGGATTCATTGGCCAAACTAGTTAATATCCAATAGGGTTCTACCAACTTATATACAAGCATATAATGCCTATACCTTTACAAATAAGTTTCAACATGTATTATGTACGTCACCATGGTATTTATAACTTGCGTAACCAATATATTTATAACATGAGCATCTTGTATTGCATTTAGTGTAACTAATATTTATGAATTAAATTCTCTACAGAAGGAAACTCATTAATGGATGAGAGCTCATGTAATAGTAAATCAAGGTGAGGTTGCATCTACTATATAATAACTTCATTATGAGCAATAACTTGATATATAACATATGCAGAATAACCAATGAAGTTGAAAATAAACTAAAAACTTATAATATCAAGGAATCTACTACGAGTAACAAGGATAACAGCTCTAATAAAAAATGATTTGTTTATTCCTTGATAAATAACAATTACTTATAGTGCTTGAAACGAATTCCAACTTCCACTAAGCAAAGGTTTTACAAGAAGAGAAATCAGACAACTACAAACACATACTTCGCTTCATCCAAGCTAATTGATAGAAGCTACACCATCAATGATAATATTAACTATCACAAAGATGAGATTTTCCCTACTACCCTCCTAGTCACATCAAATGATCTATAAATTGGAAAATTCTCCCCCAAAATAAACATAGGTTAATATTTTGAAGATAAGTATGTTTCTTGTATATGTTCTTACTAGTAGAGAATTTCAATATTTGTTTAAAGTCTAATGAATGTTGGAAGACATTATCATGTAATTTAATCATATGAGTAATGTTTTTCTTTTAATATAATAAGGCCTTAATTCAAATATGAACCTAGAAAGTGTTGTTTTGGGATTTTCCACTAGTTTAGATTGCATCTGTAACTCTTTAAATATATTCATATATTTTTTAATAATTTGTTTATAAGTATGAAATCCATCAAGAAATAGATCATAATATGATAAGAGGATCTATTTTTCATTAAATCATTTGTTTTTTAATCCAAGTCATGTTTAATTTTTACCAAGCATTTCTCTTTATTTTTTCATACTTATCCCATGTATTTTAGCTTGTCCAATTAATTTTAACTTTACAAATCATTGCTAACTAGATGGTTTATCGTTGAAAGAAGTTATTCATATCTATAACTGATGTAGAACGATATGGCAAGCTTAACATGGGGACATTGATTTGAGTAATTAAAAGACTTGCCAACATAGGAATTTTAATTAAGGAAGGATTTTGAATTAACTTCTAACTAAAAAAAAATTCAAACTAACTTGATTTGAGTGGGCTTCCTTAAATAACTTATCTTATTTTAGGAAGAAATTTCAAATTCATTTAGATTGAAATATGAAATTAATAACATTCCTAAATTAAGATTCACTCAATATGGAAGGTAATGAATAGCCAATTTGAAATTGTGGAGGCAATGGAAAGGGGATTTAAATTTAAATCTTCTCCAAATAAAGGAGAAAGGGAAGTGTGGGCCGGCCCCTTAATGGGGACTTAATTGGATGATAAAAAAAGGGGTTGCCAAGTTAGGAAATTTAAATTAGGAAAGGATATTTAAATCATCTCCTATTTAAATTCAAATTTAATTGAATATGAATTTAGATAGTTTCCAAAATTAAAGGGAGCTATTTTAGGAAAGGGTTTGAATGCTGAATTTTGAATTTGGAGCCAAAGGGAGGGCGTGTTGGCTGGCGGCTTTGGGAATGGGATTGGGGCTGGCGGTTGGTTGATGTTCGGTCTTGGCCTTGGGTGGAGGGTCTCGGCCAAGGTAGGAAATGCAAAGGGGGGGTGGCTGGCTAGGGTTTGAGAGGGGAGGAAGGTTGGTTAAGGGTTTGGGACAAGGTGGTCGGCGGTTTGGGATGAGGGTAGAGGGTTGGGTGGGTCTCGGTGAAGGGAGAAATAGGGAGTTAGGGCGGCGGCTAGAAGAAAGAAGAAATGGAATTAGAGAAGAAGATAAATCATGAGCCCGGACGCTTCCTGCGGCTGATGGGTAATATTTTGCCCTCACCTAGGGACTTCAAACCACGAACTCGAACACTTCTTGCGGCTAGTGGGTATTGCGATGCTCTCACCTAGGAACTTCCACTCTTCTAAGAACTATCATAGCTCTTAAGAACAAAGTGCAGAATTTTTTTTTTCTTAGTAATCATCAATTAATCTCAAATGATGAGGAGGAGGCTTTGATTAGCCAACATACAATGAAGGAAAACAAAAATACAAACATGTCCCTAGGGCTTATATAGGACTACTCCCTCAAGTGAGGGTAGAAATGGAAAAATGCATAAATAATTCAAAATATAAATAATAATTCTAAATAAAGTGGGGCGATCATGTCCGTCGATCTTCTACTTGTCATATGATAAACTTTCACGATCGGATGTCCTCATCATTCTCCTGGGATGGAAAAGAGCTCGACTCAGTCTAGTATGCATCCCGGGTGTGCAACCATACTCTAATACCAAACTGATGTAGAACGATATAACAAGCTAGAGATGGGGACATTGGTTTGAGGAATTAAAAGACTTGCCAATATAGGAATTTTAATTAAGGAAGGATTTTGAATTAACTCCTAATTAAAAAAAAAATTCAAACTAGCCTGATTTGAGGGGGTTTCCTTAAATAACTTATCTTATTTTAGGAAGAAATTTCAAATTCACATAGATTGGAATATGAAATTAATAACTTTCCAAAATTAAGATTCACCCAATATGGAAGGTAATGAATAGCCAATTTGAAATTGTGGAGGCAATGGAAAGGGGATTTAAGGATTTTGAATTAACTCCTAATTAAAAAATAATTCAAACTAGCCTTATTTGAGGGGGCTTCCTTAAATAACTTATCTTATTTTAGGAAGGAATTTCAAATTCATATAGATTGGAATATGAAATTAATAACTTTCCTAAATTAAGATTCACCCAATATGGAAGGTAATCTGAAATTGTGGAGGTAATGGACAGGCGATTTAAATTTGAATCTTCTCCAAATAAAGGAGAAAGGGAAGTGTGGGTTGGCCCCTTAATGGGGGCTTAATTGGATGATAAATAAAGGGGTTGCCAAGTTAGGAAATTTAAATTAGGAAAGGATATTTAAATCATCTCCTATTTAAATTCAAATAGACATGATTTGAGGGACTTTCCTAATATAGGTTTCTTCCCTTATGAAATAAAATTCAAATTTAATTGAATATGAATTTATATAGTTTTCAAAATTAAAGGGAGCTATTTTAGGAAAGGGTTTGAATGCTGAATTTTGAATTTGGAGCCAAAGGGAGGGGGTGTTGGTTGGCGGCTTTGGGAATGGGGTTGGGGCTGGCGGTTGGTTGATGTTCGGTCTTGGCCTTGGGTGGAGGGTCTCGGCCAAGGTAGGAAATGCCAAGGGGGGTGGTGGCTATGGTTGGAGAGGGGAGGGAGGTTGGTTAAGGGTTTGGGACAAGGTGGTCGGCGGTTTGAGATGAGGGCAGAAGGTTGGGTGGGTCTCGGTCAAGGGAAAAAGAGGGAGTCAGGGGCAACGACTAGAAGAAAGAAGAAGAGGAATTATAGAAGATAAACCACGAGCCCGGACGCTTCCTGCGGCTGGTGGGTGTTGCGATGCCCTCACATAGGGCTTCCACTCTCCCAAGAACTTCCATAGCTCTTAAGAACAAAGTGCAAATTTTTTTTTAGTAGTCATCCATTAACCTCAAATGATGAGGTGGAGGCTTTAAATAGCCAACATACAATGAAGGAAAACAAAAATATAAACAAGCCCCTAGGGCTTACATAGGACTACTCCCTCAAGTGAGGGTAGAAATGGAAAAATGCATAAATAATTCAAAATACAAATAATAATTCAGATTGATCTTCGACTCCTCCTACGATGATAAACTTTCACGGTCGGATGTCCTCATCAATAACCTAAAAAAAAAACTTAAGGACCTATCTTCCCATCAAATGTAGCTGTTTCAATTTTTATTTTCTTAATTGTAGTAATCTAAATCACATATCTATTATTTTTTATTACAACATTCGTCATTATCATATATTCTATAAAGTCTATTTAGATTATTTATACTACGATGAATTTCTTTCTTTTAGTTGGATTAACATTCAGATTGACTTGCGCATCAATAAGAGTTAAATCAAATTATTGTTCACGTGGTCGGGAATGGTTTTTTTTCATAATATTATTTTTCTTAAATTAATTTATATCTTATTTGATTTGATCTTTTTAATAGAGCAATGAATATTATTTAATTGCATCACTTAGTTTATCAATTAAATAAATTTGCTATTTATCTACTCTACTAGTTGACTTTGACACAATCTTAAGCTCTAATACCAAATATGATGTAGTGCTTTAGATTCTAGGGATTATAATATAGATATTATGATGTAGAACGAAAACGCCGGCTTTGCTATGGAAAGGATCTCCTCTCCACAAATCTGCAGCAAGCCTAGGTGAGGCCCAAAACTTCCTCTCCTGTATTCTGAAAACTATTTCAGAATAAAAAAAAAAAAAGAATTATGAGAGGAGTTCTCAGGTTTTTAACAAAAATCTGAGACAAATTCTCAGCTTTGGTAGGCTAAGATGAAGAAGACATTGAGGAGAAGTCAAGCCGTGAATAGGAATAGAAAACTGAATGGGATTTCCTGCACATGCTCTGGATTAGAATGCTCTTCACATGAAGGTAGGCAAGGGGAGGGGAGGTGACGGGAAAGAGCAGCTGACGGGGTTGAGAGGGTGGCGTGTGGGCCTTGAGATTTTCAGAATTATTTCCAATACGTGGAAGACTCTTTGCGGGAGGAATTGTGGGCAGGATTTGGTGGAGAAAAACAATGCAAGAGCTTGAGATAATACAACCAGCAGTGAGTTATGATGGAAGTTAATTCCCAAAGTAAAAGGAGGTGTTTTAGGAAAGATTTGAGCGGTGATTAATATTGCCGGCGGGATGTAGAGAGGGAAAATAGGGATTTAATTCTAGAATACACTCAGTTTTGGGAAGGAAATAAAGAGGTGGGGCTGTGGGGGATTACCGGGTTGGGATTTAATTAATGCTAGGGAATTAAAAATAGAAAATCCTTTGGAATTTGAATCTGTAACAGAGATTTGAAATTCAAATAGTATGTAAAATGGAAGAAAAAAAAATTTAAATCCTTTTGAATTTAAAATTCAAATAGGATTTAAAATGGAAACTTTTTTTTTAAAGAGGTTATGAAACAATTAGGAGATAACTCCTAATTGACTCATAAAGGGGGCCGGCGGCATGCATGGGTGAAATTAGGGTTTGGTGCCATGTGTGCAAGCTTGCCTAAAATAGTTTTAGACTTAGGAAATCAATTAAGTAACTCTATTTGAATTTGAATTCAAATATTATTAACTTAAGAAACGTTCCTAAAATAGATTCGCTAATTTAGGAAAGATTTCAAAATTTAAAATGTTTTGAATTTGAAATGAGGGATTTGTGGAGGGAAAATTTTGAGTTAATGAGGGAGTTAATTAGGAGCATTAATTGACTCTTAATTAAGCAAAGGATAGGAGGAGGGGCCGGCCTAGGAGACTCATGGGTTGGATGGGGAAGGTGGCCGACGGGTGAGGGAGTTGGCCGTGGGCTTGGATGGGAAAGATGAAGCTCGGGTGGGGTGAGATCCGGCGACTATGGTGTGGATTTTAGTGGAGCTTATTGTGGGGGAGGAGCGGGGAAATCTGGTGGATGAATTGGATGTGACGAAGAAGAATAAGGAGGGTGGTGAGTGAAGACGAAAATACAACGAGAAAACCACGAACTCTGCCATCTCCAAGGTTGGTGGGTGATACGATTTTCCTCTCCAAAGGATCTCAAATCACGAGCCCGGACCCATCCTGTGGCTGGTGAAAATCTCGATTTCTCTCATAGAAATCTCACTCTCATCCTCTCCCAAGAAGAACACAAGTGTGAAAAACACAAAATTTTCATATCAAATTAACCATTCTATTACAATAGCTTAAGACCCTATATATAAAATTTATATATAGGCCATAACATGAGAAAATAAAAAAATTACAAAAATGCCGCTTGGGCCATAACACTCAAATAAACTAACCTACGGTTAAAACATGAAATAACATAAAATAATAGCTAAAATTCATAAAATAAATTTTAAATAACAATTTAAATTAGAGCCGTCGATTTACGACGCCTCCTGTGATAAATGCGCCAGATCTTCGTGCCGATGTCCGCATCATTCTCCCCAGGTGGGAGAATACTCGACTCCGTCGAGTTAGCATCACGACTGCCCAGGTACAACTTTGGACGGTTCTTTGGATACATAGTTTCATCCTTCGAAATGGGTAATAGACCCAATGGGCACTTAAGCTCGCCAATTTCCTTAACCCGAGTCAAGTGATCACCTTTCAAACTGTCGCACTTCTTTTCGCCTGTAGAAACTTGTTCACTCTCCTCGATGGCTTTACTGGCGATAGGATCAATATGGAGTTCGATGGATATCACCTCCAGAGCTTCCTCAACCTTCTATGTTATAGGAGTGTTCACTGGGTCAGGAGAAACCTTAGCTTCTGTAGGGGTTGAAATTGAGCCAACCAAGTCTCTCTCTACAGGATTTGCTGTCACGCATTTTTCCTTGTCGACCAATTCATCTTCTTCTTCCTTGATCACCTTTTTTTTTCTTTGATTTGCACCGTGAGTGGGAAATAGAAAGCTTCATTGGCCACCAGCCATTTGTCAACTCTATCCACTCTTTCTATATTTCTTAGTGTCTTTTTCCTATCCTTTGATGAAGGGGATCTTGAAGAGGTGTAGAGCGATGGGTCCGTCCTACCTCGCTCTAGGCCATCGAACCGTTTGATTGTCTGACAGTGGTAATCGGCTAAGTCTGCTTGAGTCTCCTTGAGATGTTAACTAATGGCGGCCACCTGACCTACCATCCAGTTTAGAGTCCTTCCAAGTCGATTCGAGTCCATGCTCTGATACCAAACTGAGGAAGAACGAAAACGCCGGCTTTGCTACGGAGAGGATCTCCTCTCCAAAAATCTGCAGCAAGCCTAGGTGAGGCCCAAAACTTCCTCTCCTGTATTCTGAAAACTATTTCAGAATTAAAAAAAAAAAAGAATTCTGAGAGGAGTTCTCAGGTTTCTAACAAAAATCTGAGACCAATTCTCAGCTTTGGTAGGCTAAGATGAAGAGGACATTGAGGAGAAGTCAAGCCGTGAATAGGAATAGAAAATTGAATGGGATTTCCTGCACATGCTCTGGATTAGAATGCCCTTCACATGCAGGTAGGCAAGGGGAGGGGAGGTGACGGGAAAGAGCAGCTGACGGGGTTGAGAGGGTGGCGTGTGGGCCTTGAGATTTTTTTTAGAATTATTTCCAATACGTGGAAGACTCTTTGCGGGAGGAATTGTGGGCAGGATTTGGTGGAGAAAAACAATGCAAGAGCTTGAGATAATACAGCCAGCAGTGAGTTATGATGGAAGTTAATTCCCAAAGTAAAAGGAGGTGTTTTAGGAAAGATTTGAGCGGTGATTAATGTAGCCGGCGGGATGTAGAGAGGGAAAATAGGGATTTAATTCCAGAATACACTCTCAATTTTGGGAAGGAAATAAAGAGGCGGGGCTGTGGGGGTTAACGGCTTGGGATTTAATTAATGCTAGGAAATTAAAAATGGAAAATCCTTTGGAATTTGAATATGTAACAGAGATTTGAAATTCAAATAGTATGTAAAATGGAAGAAAAAAAATTCAAATCCTTTTGAATTTAAAATTCAAATAGGATTTAAAATGGAAACTTTTTTTTTTTAAAAGAGGTTATGAAACAATTAGGAGATAACTCCTAACTGACTCATAAAGGGGGCCGGCGCATGCATGGGTGAAATTAGGGTTTGGTGCCATGTGTGCAAGCTTGCCTAAAATAGTTTTAGACTTAGGAAATCAATTAAGTAACTCTATTTGAATTTGAATTCAAATATTATTAACTTAATAAACGTTCCTAAAATAGATTCACTAATTTAGGAAAGATTTCAAAATTCAAAATGTTTTTGGAATTTGAAATGAGGATTTGTGGAGGGAAAATTTGAGTTAATGAGGGAGTTAATTAGGAGCATTAATTGGCTCTTAATAAGCAAAGGAATAGGAGGAGGGCCGGCCTAGGAAACTCAGGTTGGATGGGGAAGGTGGCCGACGGGTGAGGGAGTTGGCCGTGGGCTTGGATGAAAAGATGAAGCTCGGGTGGGGTGAGATCCGGCAACTATGGGATGGACTTTAGTGGAGCTTGTTGTGGGCGGAGGAGTGGGGAAAATCTGGTGGATGAATTGGATTTGACAAGAAGAATAAGGAGGGTGGTGAGTGAAGACGAAAATACAAGAGAAAATCACGAACCGGCCGTCTCCAAGGTTGGTGGGGATACGATTCCCTCTCCAATGGATCTCAAATCACGAGCTCGGACCCATCCTGCGGCTGGTGAAACTCTCGATTTCTCTCATAGAAATCTCACTCTCATCCTCTCTCAAAAAGAACACAAGTGTGAAAAACACAAATTTTCATATCAAATTAACCATCCTATTAAATAGCTTAAGGCCCTTATATATAGGCCATAATATGAGAAAATAAAAAATTACAAAAATGCCCCTTGGGCCATAACACTCAAATAAACTAACCTAGGGGTAAAACAATAAATAACATAAAATAATAGCTAAAATTCATAAAATAAATTTTAAATAACAATTTAAATTAGAGCCATCGATTTACGACGCCTCCTGTGATAGATGAGCCAGATCTTCGTGCCGATGTCCGCATCATATTATATAAGATTTAAAATCATGGATTAACTACATAAGATTCATTGGTTCTAAATTTTTTAACAATGTTTTTTAACTTTTGATGAAAATGAAATATGAAGAGAAGTAATTTAGAATATAGTTCGATAATCGTATATTAGAAATAATGTTTAGAAGTTTAGAATTAAGAATACCAAATAAAAAGTTGAAATCCATGTGTTTGTTGAAACCAAGATGGTACCATGCTTGAGTAAAATAATCACTCAATCAATCTAATAATAAGATTTTCAACAAGAAATAGAAGTAGTAGAAGAGATGCATCATAAGAAGAATAATCATGCGCTTTTTTTTTATAATGAGATAACTTTTTTCGAGATTCTAAAAATTTCCCTTTTGTTCAAAAAGATGATTCTTGGAAGTAGAAAAAATAACAAATCTAACTAGGTTTTTATTCAAAACAAATTTGATTGAGTTTTGTAAATACCTTATATTCTTACTCATAATCGAAATTCCCTTGGAATCCTTTTATCAGCTTCCTGCAAAAAAAGCTGAAGTCACCTATGAGGTCATGATTCTGATGAAAACTTGCCAACCATAGGTTTTGCCAAAGAAAATACCAAGGTAGCCTCAAATTATGAACAACCCAAACACTCAACACTTGCGATTACTAGATGCTCATAAATGCCTGCAACTTGTGACACTAGATGCATGCTCACTTCACAATAGAGGCCAACCACAAGAATCACAACTGCAATTTTTCCTAGTGAAATAGAAACTAGAGGCTATAATATTTGAAGCTCGAATAGCTGTTTGAGTAGGAGAACTGCACTAAAGCTTACCTAGTTGGCTGCAACGAGCAGAACCACTGCTCAACAGACAAGCCAAAAGAAAAGTCACAAAAGTAGAGAACCCAAAATAAAGAATCCAGGGGGACTAGGGCAGTGAAATTTAGGTCAAATTAATAATGTATCTGAAACCACTAAAATCAAATAGAAGACCCCATCTTTTAAATTGTTAGTCTTAATGCACATGATTTTTGTTTTCAAGCGTTGTAGAGTTGCATCAACAAGCTATGGAAAATGGATGCTTAAAATATATCTGCTTCTTGCTTTAATGCTCAAAAGTTACGTTTTTTTTATTTGTTGTTTTGCTTATAATTTGTCGCTTCACAGTCAATTCTTCTCATAGGATGAATTTCTACGCTGCCATGCATTTCTGTATTCGAGAATAGCTTCTGTTTGGGGTGCTATAATCGTTTTCAAGATCACCTTATTAATTCTTTTGTCAATGGTGCAGGGGATATGGTAGCATATTCTGCTGGCGTGGGCTTCACCCCTCATGTAATCACTGTAGCATCTGGCGAGGTATGATTTAGCTGGTTTAGTTAATTGCAGTCTTTCCTATTGTCTATCAATGGCATTCTGCAATGATATGTAATTTACATCTTTTTCTGCAGCCTAAAAGCAAATTATCACATTTTAAGGTCTTTTGTTATTTTTTGCTAAGCATTTTGTAGTAAGCGGAACAATTGAGGATTTAAGGCTTTTTGTTATTTTTTGCTAAGAATTTTGTAGTAAACGGAACAATTGAGGATTTAAGGCTTGTTTGAGGTGGCTGTAATTGCCTTTCGTGTTATTGTCGCACCCCTTCATCTATCCTTGTTAACCCAAAGAGAGTGCTGCAAGAGATGAGCGTTTTGTGTTCTTTTTTGAGTGAGCCACTTGCCTATGATGTTGCCAAACAGTGCGTTCATTAGGTGCACTTGTGAGCACTCCCACCATACCCCAGATGAAATCTTAAACAAGACCCTTGGTTAATGTCAAATGATGCACCATGCCATGAAGATTCCTCGGTGTCAAGTGCATGTAAAAGACATCTTGAGTGGTATTTGTAAAATTGAAAAAAAAATTGTGATATTAATTAATTCAACAGTCTGTGACAAAAAATCCCAAAAAGAAAAAATAATGTTACATAAAAAATTGTTTCTCATGTATGATGATTAAATTATATATGATACTTAAAATTCACTTAAATCAAATCAATACCTATGGTGCCACTAAAAACAAAACAAATGCTAAAAAGGATACCTAAACTTGAAACTATGTCAACCACTCTGCACGCTCTTGAAAAAAAAATTGTAACAATTGAACAAAAAAATAATCACGCATGCTTTACTAATCATATCAATATCGGAGGTTGTTAGTGACTTAGTTCTATGGGGAATTTGATTGTGTTGATCAAACGGGTTGTACTGTTTCCTCAACCTCAATTCAGTATGTTGAGCTCGCTTGGGGGTTGCAGGGGTCCTTCCCCTGAAAATTTTTTCTCCATATAGCGCCCCGGTGCCGTGTACTTGAGCTTGCTGGTGCTACATAATTTGGTGGAGAAAGACAGAGAAGTTGCGTGTTGCAGTGCTACAATCCTCGACGCTGCAACTCTTCAGACCTGGTGCTACGACACTGTTGTGCAGGTTGAAATCAGAGAGTTGGGAGTGCCACAACTCTACGAGACTGGCTGAGCAGTTTTCTTTCTCGTTTTTGATTAAGGGCTGCGTCCATTGGTTGTTGTATTGAATCTCTTTGTATGTTCTAGTGTGTGAACGGTGCAAGAAAGAGGATAAGCAAGGAGAAAGTGTGAAAGAAGATATATGTACTATTTCTCCTAAATTTTCATAGTGAATTTCTTGATGTTTTGTGGCTCTGTATTTTTTTCCCGGTTTTGATTTTTTTTCACGTTAAATCCTAATGTTCTTTCTTTTCCGCTGCATTATCTATTTCTTATTTGTTTCATTGTGTGTTTTACTTCCCCCCAATAGAGGTAGATCAAAGATAAACGTGGGAAATTGTTCTTAGAGAAGAAATAACCACAAGTATGTGGAGAAGAAATAACCACAAATGCCACATACTTTCATGACCCACCAAACTGATTTTGACAACATAATAACTAGTAGTGTGACTCTAATAGTTTACAAATAAATTAATATGAACTGTCCTTGATCATATACATTTATATCCACTAAAAGCAGTGTCATACAAGCAAATTAATGTCAACATCCATACAGTTTATCCATCCAGAACAATAATCTAATTATTATTACATTCATCTGAAGAGGGAACCAAACTCCAACTGTAAGTACATAATACGCATTAATTGGCAAACTATTGAAGACACTGAAATCATATCACAAATGCGATCGTCAACCACAAATATCCATAAAACTTACTCATCTTGGACGTGTCTCTTAATTTTGACGATTGCATAAAGGACACCCTGCCTGAACGGATCATAACATGTATAATGGAATGTGTTTTTCCAATTCAGTAGGTGGATCACTTACAATATAACAGTTAGGAAACCAAAAATTGATATATGCGTACTGTTATATAAGAAGTTATAATAACAGAGAAAATTTTAAGTATCAAATTTGAAAACAGAAAAGGAAGAGAATTTGTTTTAATTTATTTTGTTCAAACTATTTAGTTCTGTATTTGTACAACAAAAAGAGTGGGAAAGGAAACCCAAATTCTAGAAAAGTCATAATATAAATAATTCAAAACAAGGAAACATTAACAATTTGCTAAAAACGTTATTTTCCAATTTCTGGGATTGTTCCTATTTTTTCACACACTCCTCATGGCCATGAATAAATGTTTATCATTCCTAGATCGTCAACTACCGTGTCAAAATCTTTGATTTTAGAAGTCCTGCTAGAATAGTTGCCAAATTTTGTTTTGTTGGAACATAGGTCATACAGATAAACCTTTCCATATTCTTTTTCTTCAATAAGTTATATATCCACTTTAACCTGTTTTATTCAGTTACAGGGGACTGAGTTGTGTGCAATATTGATTGTTACCTTATTGTTGCAAAGCAGCTTTCATATATTATGTACTTTGAACTTTCAGTTCTAAACTTTTTTTGCAAGATTAATTCACAAATTCCTTTAACTAGGTTCAAAATTCTACTTTTGCAATACTATGATCTAATTGCTTTTCGCTTCTCAAAGTGCTGGATTTTTCCACTGTTGACCTCAAACCGTCTGCCTAGCCACCTCACGGATCCCACTACCTCCACTCACGCACAATCTCACAATTGCCACACTCACGACACAAAACTCCCTCACATGGCATAAATCTCTCTTGCTCGCTCATTCGACTCTTCGACCTCAGACGCACGCAGATGACCCCACCTAAGTACTCCCTTGATGAGGTCATCGATAGTAGATTTCGGCGCGTCTATCAGAGACGACCACGGAGATCGACGGCCATGATAGAGAGCCTCTATTATTGATTTTATTTGTACTAGCAGTTTATATGTTATGCATTTATTTTCTTAGTTTTCCCATTTTACCCCTGAGGGTATTAGTTGCTCTTGTAGCCCCAAGGGGCATTTTAGACTTTTGCATCTACTTTTATTTGGAGCCTATTTATATGGCCCCTTGTATCTTGTATGAGATTATTGATTTGATAAATGAAAATTTCTATTGTGTGATCTCTTTGTGAGTTCAAGGATCTCTTAGTGAGTTCTTGTCATGAGATCTCTTTTTGAGTTCTCCTTGTATTAGTTTCCCTTGATCTTCACCTCATCCATGAGCAACGCCATCTGCACCTTCAATTGGAGAGAAGTCGGGCCCCTTTCCTTCCTGCCGCCGCCTTGAACCCCCATCCGTCGGCTCCATCAACCCCACCAGCCGGCCACCTCTACCGCCGGCTTTGCTTCCCCACCCCCCCTTCCTCCATCCTCCCACCACCAATCTCCTTGGAATCATGTTCAAATTTGAATTCCAAGTTCAAATTATTTCCAAATTAGGAATTTCCAATTTTGGAAAGTTTTCGAATTTTGAATCTTATTTCACATAAAATGAAATTGGGTTCATGAGGACAAGATTTTCCTAGTCATCATCCTGATTTGGAATTGTTTCCCCTCTCTACCACCTCCTCTCTCCCTCATAGATGCCGCCGGCCCCCATTCAAGGAGACCTCATTAATTCTCCATTAATCCCTCTCTCTGACTTGAATTTCAAATTCTAATTTCCCCCTTAATCCCTCCAATTTCACTAAAACTGAAATCCTACTCAGCTTTTCTTCTATTTTCAAATCCTAACCCTTGTGAAACCGCCGGCCTCCCCCCCCATTGACTCTCCCATTGAATGAGCAATTAATTCTCCCTTAATTTAGGGATTTCAAAATTGAATCCTAAGTTTTTCCCTCCCAATTCCCTAAAACTGAAACTAATTTCAGTTTTCTAACATCACATCCCCTCCCTCTCCCCTCCATACCGCCGGCCTCCCTCTTAGCTCCCCAAGCCGTCGCCCACTTCTCCCTCCCTTTAGAGGTTTCCTTGCGGCAACCACCCACGCTCCCTGTTAAGGATGCATGGAAGAACCCGAGTGGAACTTTGGGTTTGAGTACGACAACAACGGAAGGGTCAACATCCTCCGATCACAGTTCTTCGACGTCGGATTTGACTTCGACGACACCGTCGAAGAATACTTGGACCGGATCCTCCCAATGCTCGTGGATTCCATCAACGACCACTTCTTCATCTACACGTGGATAATCAAAGGTCGATCTACCGTGCCCCCTCCGCCTCCGAGATCCTTTCCCATGGCGACGTTCTTTGGTACCTCCATCTTAGTGGCAACCTCGATGCTAGTCTGGACAATTTTCCGTCGCTCAACTTAGTCTCTGTATGAAAGAGAGTTAAAGATCTCAAGGTGTGAACAACTCCATATTAATTGCGGGATTCTATTTACTAGCCTTTGCTTTATGTTTTCCTTTGCGTTTGCTTAAATGGTTTAGCTATCTTGTTGTACTTTCTTTGCCTAGCAAGTTGAACATCGCGAATTACTTGTAATCAACTTACTTTGATGCATGATTATATAATTCGTTGAGCTAGAATTTAATTCTCTTTTACTTCTTGTATAACTCCATCCATGCATCACATCATTTTGGTATCAGAGCATGATTACCATGCTTGACATGCGTAGAAAGCATCCTAGGGTCTAGTTCCTTGCGGTAGTTCAAGAATTTTATGCATATCATTGCTTAGTTAAAAAAAAATTTCACTGTTTTGTTACTGTCTTTGCATTTCCTGCACGCGATCATGGGCATTTAAGTCGTCTTAGCTCGTGTCTAGGTGCTGCCTTTGAGCCTGTAGTGTTTCAAACTGCTTAGGACTGTGGACGTGTGTTTGTAGCTGCTGTCCGCTCGATTCCAGCAACTGCTGGCATCATTTAGGAGAACTTGAAGGTGCTGTTTTGTGCTGTCCCCACTCCAGAATCTGCCTTAAGTGATTAGGAAGCAACGATCTTTGTATTAGTTGGCTGTCCAGAACTTTCCGACTGCTGTTGGTACCCTGTTAGTGAGCAAATCAGTGTGGTTAGTTGCTGTCCGGGACTTAGAAACCCTCCTTAGCGTCCCCTAAACTTTTCCCCATGGATCCGCAGCATCTCCAAGCTACCCTGGACCTCATTTTGGGCCAATTGGGCACTGTTACTCAGCAAATCCGCAACACACAAACCGATCTAGCTGACTTTAGGCGCCACACGAGTGACCGTTTAGATAATATCGAGCGTAACGGGAATCCAGTGATCTATACTCCATCGAGACCTCACTCACCTTATGGCGAGGTCATTTTGGTAAGATTAAAACGATACTGGAAACTCCTCCTCCCATGAGGGGAGGTTGGAAGAGGCACTTCCTTTTAAGTCCGCTCGATCAGTTAAAATTGACGATCGAGGTTTCGGGGAAGAATCAAATCTCGATTGGTCTCCATATCTTCTAATTTGGCGATCGCGATGCATGTTTGTTGTTATTAATTTATCATTATTATTATTATTTTAATTATTATTATATTCTTACATATAAATCCTTCTTCCCTCCCATTCCACACTCACGTTAAATTGGAGGCATGACGTGGGTTTGCTCTGACAAGGCAAACGGACAGAGCCAGTAGGTGCTTAGGCTCAAAGATCGACAAGGCGAATGTGAGATATTAGACAGAGGACTGGGTCATGCGGCTCGGCGGGTCTGATCGTGCGCGAGAGCTAAGAAGAGGTAGATCGCACAGGTTTGAGTCAAACAGTGAGGGCTTAGGATTCGGGACGTTTCGAGGAACGCTGGCGTTGCATGGGAGGCATGGTTTGTTCGGCCCGTGAGATCAGTGAGTGCAAGGTTGCGGGATCTGGAGAATCCCATTCGTGGGTTTGTTCGCGCATGGGAGTCAGACGTCGGGGAGGCAGGGAAGAGATCGAGCAAGAGAGATAAGAAGAGGGAATGATTGTGATGCATGGATGGAATTACACAAAATTAAATTCTAGCTCAACCATTATATAACATGTATCAAAGTTAATTCGATTACAAGGATTCGTGATGTTCAACCTGTGCAGCAAGAAATTTCAACAAGATAGCCAAACTATTTAAACAAACGCAAAGGAAAACTTTAATTATATAAATTGAACTTCATTTTTATATAATAGGCACTTTTGATGAAAGAGAATTATAGCGCAAACGTTAATTGCAAAATGCTTGACTATTAATTTATATGCTTTGAACATCGACACAGAGTTATATGCGATGTTTCAATTACTGGTAAAAAAAAAATTGACTAAAAATTGCTGTATTACTATCATGGAACGAACCAAATGAAGTTAAATCAATCTAGGTGAATATTTTATGGGCAAATGAGCTGCGAAAAAAGAAACAAACCTTCATTATATTTGAGTTAATAACTATCTATACCTATAACAATCTGAACTCAATTTTGATATGAAAATCATACCTTGGTTTAACATCAAATTGTACACTCTCATAATGCTTTAGGACAGAGACGAGCCTAACTCAACATTATCGCATAAAGAGAGTCAATATAATTTTCAGAATTTATTCCATACTATCCGTAATGATGACTAGAAGAATCCACTACCAATTACTGAATTCCAAGATTTGAATACAAGCTTATTAATAATGTGCCACTAACTATACTTGGATCATTTCATTGCCCGTTACGAGTAAGGAAGCTCAAATCAAATAAAATCTGATGCAAGTGCACAGAAAAAAATAGGAAGACAAAATAAATTATGGAACTGAAGATCCAACACACATAGGAACAACTGATTTTTTAAGGGTCTGAAAGTGATGATATTGCCATTCATCACTAGGTAAATTACAAAGACTTTCTAAGGAATAGGAACTAATAGTTTCATTAGAAGTTAAAAAGAAAAAGGTAGGCAATAGTAAACACTATAAAATAGTTCTTCTAAATCATTATTTGTTATGAATACATGAAGCAACATGGACATGTTAAAGCTGGTTATCCTACACTTATGGATCACATGAAAGCAAAGAAAGGGTGAAGGAAGAAACCCAAAATACAGGCAAGGATAAGCAAACAGAACCAAAAGAGCTTTATTAAGGCAGGATTCCTGCCAGTCTGACTCAACTGGGAGTTTTGAAGCTGAAGAGGAAGATAACAAACTTGTGAACTTACTGGGTTCATCATACTTGGTATCAATCTGACCCAGAAGACGTATGTGACCAAATCTAGAATCAATTACTTGAAATTGTGGGAAAAAATATAATGCAATGATATAAGAAACTTAGGAAATGGCATGCCTAGTTAAAATTGAGCAGTTTGTTGAATTTTGCAAAAAGCATTGAAAGTTTAAGTAAAGAACAACCGCCAACCTGATGAGAAAATACATTATCTTAGCGGATGAGTTGCATGATCTAAATAAAAAAGTATTACATGAATTTTGATAATTGAGCATATGTACTAAAGAAAAAGGGCATTTGAAAAATAAACAAAGCCAAGCATGGCATGCAATCACAAAACTGTTTAAAAGGAGCATCCACACCCAAGTAGGATTACGTAAATCCTTTTCCTGAAGTTAGTTATTTTTCATGTGCGGTCATTAGTTAGGACACATTTCACACACTTGCAATTGTTCAACGTAGTACACATTGGGTGTGGGAAGACCCAAACTGGCATGATTCACATCATCAAACACATACATTGATTTCTCTTTTAATAAGAGAGGACACAAACTAATAATTATGGTTTCTAATCTGACAATGTGATAATTTTGTAGGTAAGCTCTCTACAAAGACGCTCGGAGAGAATATGTACTTGGACAGACGGAGGATACAACTACTCATAATTTACATTAAACTTGCTGCATAATAAACTTATTACATATTTATATCCAAAATATTCTATAATGTTGTTGTTATTCTGATTCTTTTTGTAGTTTTTTAGAATAGTGAATTATATTTTTTTTTACTTCTGTGATATTCATCTTTTGATGTTTTTACTTAGTTGGTTCTTTTCCTTTTTTGTCCATAGCTGTAAATGAATATTTTTACCTTATTTTTATTTTTTTGGAAATTTATAGATCAATGTTAACATCCCTAAATCACACAGTTAAAGAGATAAAACATCTATTAAATGTTCACTCAACACATCTAACCTCTTTTAAAGATAGTAGTGTAATTTTTTTTTCCATAAACCAAAGTCCTATCCTTCAAATTAACAAGCTGACTTTGCAATTGACGATTCATCTCTCTTTTAATGCTTGAAAACAACAGATAAATATACTCCAATTATCTTATTATATGTTCAAAGTCTTTAATATTAATTTTCAAAGTTCTTTGAAATATTATTACATCCTACATTTATCATATGAATTTTGAGTCTGGGTTTGTGGCTTAATTCTATCTTATGATATAGAGAGTGAGTATTTTCTCTAAATAAATATAAGAAGATATACTCCCAACTAAAGGAATATTAAGAGTTTTGAAAAAGGGAATGCTAGAGCTTGACCAAAAAAACAAAACAAAAAAAAATAACCACTGACACCTAAAAAATCAAGAACGGCACTAATGGATTGCAACAATTGAAAGATACCACAAAGTGCTATCAAAAAATCAACAAACGACAACTGAAGCAAAAGTGCGAACCAAACAATTTGTATAAGAGGCCATAATGAAAATGAACCCACAAAAAAGAAAAGCTTCCTCTCTTTTCAACACAGCTTTAAAATCTTAAGAAAAAATCATGTCGTCACTTGATATTTTCAAAGGCTTGACTCTTTACAATTCATGATTGTGACACAGTATAAACTTTTGACTATATTATCTACCAAGACTATTTTTTTTCTGAACCAACGTTTTGAACGGATCTGCTTTTATCTCAATATACCAATTGGTTTGGTTTCGGAGTTAGGTTGTCTTAATTCAAGAACATTTGCCTTGAAGAGAAAGAATTTGAAGCCTAGGAGTTATCAGGATCAAATTACTCTAACCACTTTCAGATTTCGAACAGATATGTAAATCATTGGTTCTTACAAGTCTTATAATATCAATCACTTTGAGAAATTAATCATTTTCCGGTGCGCTTTAATATATATTCATAAAATACTAACCATAATATATATAATCTATATACCTATAACATACTATATATATAACAATTAAAAAACTACTTTCTTATTTTTGCTTTCTTTTTTCTCTTCATTTTCTAATCTTTTTATATTTTACAAACTTTATCTTTATACTATTTTTATTTTTTGTATTATTGAGTCTTTCTTCTGATCAGTCCTACATCCGCCCTCTGTGAATTTGATCTTTGTACCCATCGTCCTGGACGACTTGTACTTATATCATCTGCGTGATGTATTCGAATCCCACTCCTAAACCCATATCATCTGACGAATTGATAGTTATTCTCTATTATAGACATTCGTCCTAGATGAAACTTAATCATCTTGGATGATTGATCGATCCTTTCTTTATTTCTACTGTGATTAGTCTGGATTGTCCTCTTCAAACCCTGGATGATGTTCATTAAATCTTTGCATCAATTTAGGGAAAAATCTATACCAGATATGATACCACCTGATTCGCCCTGGACACGGCATAAACGTTGTATAAACAACGCAATACAATTTAAACCCTTATAATTTGGTCTGGATAAGATCCACAATCTACTTAGTGTCATCTTGGAACGACTCCCACCAACTTCGTCTGGATGAGACACGTCGGCCCATAGGTGCATTTTAAAACATTTTTAAATCAGCTGCCGGTAGCCAATTCGGTCATGCTTATGGATGAGACACGTGGCCCAATGTTTAATACAATTTGTAAATCGGCCGTAATGACCCCTAACTGTGGCACATCCTGGATGATCCACCTAATTGG